>NC_137670.1:14336737-14524237 GCF_963422515.1 Blennius ocellaris | reverse complement strand
ACGTAGCTGGTGACACACCTCTAACAACTTAGCAAACAACAGTTTGTTTGGCCTCTTCATACTTGAGGAACTTTATTAATGCAATTTTGAATCAAACCCTTCCCTTAATCAGGAATTGTGAGCATAATCTTAATAGTTTGTTTGCCATTGACAATGATTTCAGTAATTCTATTCTATTCTATTCTATTCTATTCTATTCTATTCTATTCTATTCTATTCTATTCTATTCTATTCTATTATATTCTAACTGACATGAGCATCCAAATCAGTCCTTAGCTGTTTCCCATATTAAGTACATTTTAGAAACCAGATATAACATACCTCCCTTTTGTGGAAAGGTGTGTGTCTCCTCAACAAGATGAAGTGAAAAACTGCAAGTTAACCATCAGTAAATTATAATAATAAGCGAAAATCATTGCTAATTGTATCATGGCTCATTTTCTTACGGCTTTCCAAGTCTTGAACCCAAACTAAACATCAGGACAGCTTGGAGGATTTTTACCAACATGACTGTACTCAGGATTAAATCATCGTTTCAGGTTTGAAGAATCACAGATGCATTTTTTTTTTCTTCTTCTGCGTGTCGGAGTGAAGAGCAGTAAAGGGTGACAGGCAGCCTGCATGTGAACAAAGATGTCTATCCACAAAGGTGCCCTCTCTCATCTGATCCCGGCACATCCCTCCTACAAAAAGGAGGCTTGTGCACAGCGTGCAGACGCTGCTCGCCTGCCTCTGTTGGTAAATAATGAATAGGTCACACCTGGTGGTCTCCGCCAGGCTCGCTGCAGCCTCTCTCCCTCTCTGGTGGTAGTTTGGGAATATGTGTGTACCGCCGAGTGCGTGGCAGAGGTCTAACATTAATCAAAATTCTCCGGCAGTCTTCATATTTGTTGTGGTTTCTTTAACCTTTTAGCTTTATAGTGTCCTCTTGTGTCACATTCTCTAAAGTGCTTTAGCAGTGTTTGTGCTTTTAGTGTGTGTGCGTGCATGTGCATGCGTGTGTGTGTGCAGCAGTGCCATTGAGAGCCAGCGAGGAGCATTAGTAGAGCCTCCAGCGCCACGTAAGGATGTGTTCAGTAGCACTACAAAGTGACAAATGATGGACTTACCTGTCTACGGGGAGCTAAGACACTGCACTTAAAAGTGTCCAACAATCCAGTGTCCATCATGAGGAAAGATGATTTCTGAAGAGATTTCTTTTAAGGCTTCCGGGAACCTCAAGTGGCTAAGAGCTAATTCATTACTTGTGATCACTTCAAAATACAAAGGGACCCACATAAAACATTTCTCAAATACCCAGTTGGGATGCGATGCATCATCAGTCATGCCAATAAATCTCCCTCCGTCAAGAAGGCTTGTGTCATTAAAAATACACGTGGCGTATTGAGCTGAAGTGTACCAATCATACAAGCTTTCAAAAAAAAAAAGCCTTTGTGCCGCTTCGCAATCAGCAGGTAATGAACAGCTTCAGCTGAAGTAGATTTCTACATTTGAAGTTGGGATTTAGCAATTATTTTCATTACTTTCATCCGCTGTTTTGGTTGTAATGTGTCAAAAAAAATTTTTTTAAATGCCCTTTGACAACTTTTAATAGGTTAAGTAACAACCCATACTCGATTTTCATTTAATTGAATGATTTCACTCTTGAAAAGTCATCAAAGTTTGTTTTAGGAGTCATCTTAACATCGTGAGTTATGTTGATCATAAATTAAGACAGTATATTTTGGATCTCGTTCACTCCTGTGTTGTAGTTTCCCAAGTATCAAACATATAACTCGACTCTAATGACGTTACAAATTGTCTAAATTGCAAAAGCCTTGAATTAATTTTTTAATTAAAGTGACTGTGTATTGTAACGCAGTCATGTTAAGGGTTACGACGCATGTGCCATCTGAGATCTGAGCTTTTACCAATATTAGACTGAAGGAAAAGATTTAAAATCAAATACACAAGTTGCAATTTTTAATGCAACAAACTTAAAACGAAACATGTCACTGTATTTGTAGCAAGACATATTCTAACACATGCATCTAATTCATTACTTCCCAGATATGAAGCATTTGGAATGATTGTGATTCAGGTGATAATATCTAATAATTGTAATTTCTCTGTTCCGGTTCAGTCAAAATAAAATGTGGGCCGTAAAGTGAAACGCAAACTACAGTTGGACACCCCTGTGCCTCTGTTCTATAGACATAGATTTTTGGGAAGTTGTCAATTTATTCAAGAAGAAACTCTTCCTGAAGTGCGAGATATGACTGGTTGAGCTGAGCTTATCAGCAGCATGGGCTGTGTGTGGCAGAGATAGCGTGTGGTGAGTGCGTCACGAGAGTGTGCGATTGGAGGCGGATTCAGGAGTCAAGCAGTGTTTTATCTCTTCTATATCAATCACGGAGCACCGTGGCCCCGGCGCACACGAGCGCCAGAGCTCACTGCTTTGTTTGTTGTAGTAACAATCCAACTCTGAAGTGGTATTGTGGTGCCCTTGTTTTTGTATTTTTTTTGTATTTTTTTTTTTTTTTTTACAAAGGTTACTGTTGTGTTGTCAGGGAAGCAGGAGAACAGTCCCCAGACTGTAGGTTCACAAAGCTCAGCTACAGCAAGAATGGAAATCATAGGATTTCTATTGACTGCAGCTCCTCAAGTCAATAGTCTTTACAGGGTATTGTGTTAACACAAATGCCACACGAGGCAACACACTGCACCGGGTGAAACGCACTTCACTCTGCAAGATAAACTCTTGTCATCAAGGAATTAGAGCAACTATCTGCTTTTGTGTGTTTTCCTTGTGCGCAAACAACACGGCAAATCAAAGGAATGTTTACTGGGCTGCGAAAGAGGAGAAGTGGAAGTGGAGAACAACACCATGTTTCCTGTCTAGTGATTTGTAAAACTCTTGAATTAATTTTGGCCTGGAAAGCTGGCTCCGCTTACAGGGAGTTTTCCCTATAAACAGTGGAAAGGAGACTCCTGCCCCTCGAGTTCTTTCCATTCTTTCCACCCCGTGTGACTGTTTGCCCATGCTTGCGTTCACAGTTCACAGTTCACAAACACAAACTTTATTCCCTGATTGGATTCCTCTTTATCCAGCGATCAACTGTTTCGAATGTATTAAAACTTGGGTGATTTTTGAGATAGTTTGATTATGGCGTGATCATGATTCTCACATATCGCTGCAGAGTTGATGTGATAAGGCCTTTCTGGGCAGAGTTTTTGAATTATTTGAATTAAAGTTTTAACCCCAACTGTTACTATTGCATAGTCCTGTATTGTAATATCCTTTTTTGAGAAAATCGCCAGTTCCAGTTCGAGCGGAGCCTTTCGGTGTGGAGTTTGCATGTTCTCACAGTGCATCAGTTTCTAACTAATTGCAATGGTTTCATTACAGAGTCCGAAAACATGCGTTTGAAGATTATCGATGGCTCTGAATTCGTCATTGGGGAGAATATCCGTTTCTCTCTGTGTTGGCCTGGCAACTTGAGGGTGTACCCTGTTTTCACCCATTGCCAGCTGGGGTTGGCTCCAGCACCCAAAGTTTGATGAAGTGCTTTAGGAGATGGATTAATGTGGCCAAATAACTTTTATTTTATACTTGTGCCACCGGCAGTTTAGCTCATCGGAACAATGTTGTGATTTTATAGCATTCAATAGAGCTAATGATTAAACTGGAATATAGTGAAGCTATGTGGAGGAAAAGAAAAGTCCAACTACTTAGGGTGTTAACTGCCTACAGCAGCGAGCATTCCTACTTTTCATTTGCCTTTCTTGTGCTCTTTGTTTGGCTTTGTGTGATCAAGATACTAAATTCTTAGCCAGAGGCGCTTCTCCATTTTTTGATGTTTCTCACTGCAACACTCGAGTCCTTCGAGGCCAGGAAGAAAAACTACTTTTCCAAGTTTGGTTGTTGAACATAATATCAGATCGTAAACATTGGTATTGACTCGTGTCCCATCAGGCCAATTTAATGTGTGATTCAGCTCGTACAGTGCGCCCAGCAGAAGGAATCATGTTATTAAGCCCTTTAATGAAACAGTCAGGATGGACTCTCCATATCTTTGCACACTAAAAAAAGCTCATCTAAATGGAAAACACATTGTCTTCATTATTTGCAAGTGTACAATGAAGGCAGTTGCCATGGCTACAGCCATCGGAGGCTGAAGCCTGGTTTGAGGCCAGAGGGGCTACAGGAACAAAGTGGCTCCTAATGGAGAGATTGTACAAATGGCTCTCTAAGAGGGCTATATATCGTTGGCATTTCCACGTTGGCCAGCAGAGTCACGGTGCAACAAATGATCGGTTTTGCATCATATCCTTGTGTCAGCGCCGATTCTGGTTAATGAAACAAGATAAATCCGCAACTCGTCCGCTATTCCGCTGAAAAGTCGACTAAATATTCTTGCAAATAAATTTCAGAGTGGCTGTCCTGTGTTGTTTACCCGTGTATCGGCTTTTAAAAAGCCGTGCGGAAACTTCCAGTGTACACCAATCAAAATGCAGATTGTCTACACAGCATGGTGTCCACCCAGGAGAATTACTGCTGAATACTAAGCAGGAGCGAGCTCTCAGTTCTGACTGCTGTTTATGCTTTTGAGGCAGGAAGAGGGAGGTGAAATTAGAGCGAGAGAGAGACGGCAGCCCTTAATTCATTTTCTTGTCTGAATGTAGGTTAAATTACCTTTAAATCCCACACAGAATTGCACATTGCAGGTAAATGAGTCACTTGGCAGCTGATAAGTAGCGGCAAAGACACGCTGGGAATCGGGGACAAGGTGCCTTTTTGCTGAGGGAAAGAGACGTTTCACTAATAATAGAGAAAGTGGTCGTGTGGGACCTCTCTGCTCTGCGATTTATGTCATATAATAATTGGTTTACCTGGTATGACGCCCTGTGTTTGGTCTTTGATGGGGCGGAGGTAAAACAAATTACCAGCGGGTTGACCTTTGACAGTGCTGCGTTGACCCCCAGCCGGGGAGGCTGTCTGACAGGAGCAGCAAGCAACACACCTCCGAGCTGAAGGAGCAGGCTGGATGTTGAGGGTCTGATGCGGACACTCAAAGGCACAGATGACAGAGACATAAGTAATTCACGAGACTTGCTACACAAAATAATTATGATATAAATTACTCTTCCTTTACAGGATGTGCATAGATCAGCTTTAAACGATGTCTGTGTAGGTCTCCATTAAGGCATGGATTCACTCCAGTAGACATGCTGTGGTATCGAGCACCAAGATGCTGTCTTGCATCAAACTTTGACCTTTATTAAACTTACTCACATCTTCACGCTTGCCCATTTTCCTTGCTTTCTACAAACAGGTGACATATTCAGCTTCACCTGTCAGAGGTCATCGTGTTATACCTGATTGATGTTGAAAGACGCTGTGTTCGTCGTTCAACATACTTTGTTGCTGTACCACTGTGAAATTAGTGATAATAAAGCAATCATATGTTATCTCCTTTAATTATCTGCATAATTAGTTGATCACGCTTGCCTTTTGCGTATATTTTGAGTTGCACGCCTTCATAATCGCTTGACCTCTTGTTACGTCACTTTGGCCCGTGGTTATGTGGGAAAGAAATTAAAGTGGTCCACCGAGGAAAATGATATGTACATCACACTGATCTGTTGAGTAAAAGGAGAATACAGTGCAAACAGTTTATTATGATCAATGCGCACGATTACATTTTTAAAGAAAAAAAAAGAAATATCAGAATTTTTGGCTGCTATTAGCACCAATTATTAATATGGCACAAAGCATTTCAGGGTATTCTCATACTATGAAAATAAAGTATTGTTTCCATTGACATCAGAGTCAAAAAGGATGACCTATTTTTCAAAGCTGCTACAAACCTACAAGATAGCAATAAAATAGCATTTTTGGAGTAAGAGTCTTCGTAGTGTGCAAAAAAAATTCCAAATGCAGAAGCACAACATTGCAGCTTTTCATCTGTGAATTCTGTGTGCAGGTCTTACAAAGCCCCAACAACATCCACCAATCAGAGTGCAGCTTGCATGTAGCCCGACAGATGAAACCAAGGACAATAAAAAGTGCCAAAAGAGCACTTTCTTCTCCTTGTAAAACTTATTGTGTGCGTGAACGGTAAAAATGGGCGAGGGAATTAGCATTTTTGTCAACTCAGGCATTCGTCTTCTGGATTATGACAGGGGGGCCGTAAATGATTTTACCGAGTGAATTAGACTGGAACCATAAAAGTCAAAGGGGCGCAAAAAGTACTGCCCCCCCTCCCCCCATTATGATTTAGAGAGTATCGACTGCTGAGTGCCATTCAGAGCAACTTTGAATAGATGCAACAGGAGCCTCCTGATTGTCAACGTACAATAAACACAAGCAAGTCATTGAGAGGCACTTTGAAGTTACTGTACTTGTATTACGGTTCTGCACGGCAGCGGCGGCTTGCTGTGTCTTGTTTGTGCAAGGCTTATTCTTCCCCCTGCAAACAGGTTGTTCACACGTTTGAAAGGGGCTCTGTTTGTGCTGTCGCAGGCCTTAAAGCCCGTTTCATGTCTTTGTTTATCCGAGAAGAGTTCTCAACTCTGGAGATTTGTTTGTCCTTCCTGGGCTCAGACTCTCCCCAGTCGCAGATTTAGGGGGCGACTCCTCTCTCTCTCTCTCTCTCGGCGTTCTCCGCGAAGCGCTCATTCATGTGATGAAAGAGATCCAGAGCCTTCCGCGGCCCCGCATGACGTCCACGCTATCCATTTTTCTGTAGATCAAAACTAGATATACTCTCAATTTGAATTTAAATCCGAGGGGATTGGCTGTGGCCTGCGAGGCACGTCGCACTGTCTCAAAAAGGCGCCGCTCGATATTATAACACAATTTGTATGTTAAAAAGGGTGGTCCTTGTTGTTTGGCTGTGTTTCTAAAGTGTGTGTGGGTCTGTGTGAGTATCGACCGGCGGAGGATGTGTCGCTGACAGGACAGCCTCTCTGGCCATTGTGTCAGGGAGGCGAGGCTGCTTGCTTTCAATCCATTATTGACTAATCTCATTAGCTGAGGATCCTAACGCTGAATGAGCCGCAGAAACTGACTTCTCTCCCTCCCTCACGTCGAGACACAGCGATCACGTGCACACACAAACACATTCACATGCAAACGCACTCACGGGCTTACATATCGAAGCCCCCCCTGCCACAGAGAAGAGGAGTCACTTGTAATTATAGACAGCCGTTTGGAAAGAAGTGGGTTTTTTTGGGGGGTTTTTCTTTTAAATTCAGTGGCCTTAATTAATCATTTTAATTAGGTGACTGCCTATCTGTGCTTTCTACTGGATTAGCTAATTCTGCGTTCAGCACTTTTTCCAAAGTGTCCTGACGTATGTGCCCGTGCCGGCGTTGCCCTTTGTCCCCCGGTTGCTTGGCTCTGTATCGCCGTGACAGCCTGTTTGGTTTGCTGCTCATGGATCGCGCTCACCTGTGCGCCTGCGAAAACATCTGCTTTGCATATCAGCTCGCGGGCCAACAGCATAAAGTTCGCCGTCACAGAGAAAAGGAGATGCAAAGTGTCGATGTAATTTGCACGCAGCCTTGATAATGGTCGGCGATCGCGCTCCAGTTGTCTGCATGTTTTGCTGCTGGCCAGGTGACCGGGGCCACACACCTCTGCAGTATCAGCCAGCAGCGAGAGCAGACCACTGCAGAGAGAGATTCATGACCCAGCCAGTCTGTAATTGCTGATGGTTCAGCAGTTTTCAAGCGGCTGAAACAGGAGGATACTGAATTTCTCTGCTTTTCCCCTTCTTGCAGCACTCATTTCCTCCTCCTTTCTGATCCAGTGCATCTTTCTTTCTCCCCCTCATTGTGTTGCCGCTCTCTCATACCTGCACTCTCTATCTGTGTGTATGTGTTTGTCTTTCGGTGTGTGTGTGTGTATGTGTGTGTGTGTGTGTGTGTGTGTATATGCTCCTAGAAATGCTACTGCAGGCAGCATTGTTTATGTTCACCTGTCAAACTACCTCAACTTCTCTGATGGATGATGCGGAGCTCTGTTGTTTGCCAGCAGCCAGAGATGGGTTGTACCTAAATTACACCCATGAACAATATGCCTGTCTTGGAAAGAAAAGTGAACTGGTGGAATGATTAGTCAGTCAAGCAAAAAAATGTATGAAGTGTTAAACATTTGTTTGTGTTTCTGCTCTCTGTAATTTACGGTCGGCTGATTCAATTAAGCTGCAAACGAAGCCTAAAAGCTTAATAAACAAGTGAAGTAATTATTTATTAGCCATTAGCTGAACCTAAAATGTGAAAATTATGAATTTATATAAGGACACGGCATTAAAAAAAAAAACCTTTCTAGCTTTGGCTTTCCTTGTTTTTGAAGAGTTTGGAAGCTTTAAGTGCTCCCTGCAAAACACAGACATATAAATAGTTTATTCCTCTCATTACAAAGTTTATTTGCAGCAGTGTTTTTCATTAACGTGTGTAAAAGAGATTATTTGTGTATTTCTATGTAACACTCCCTTGTGTGTGTGTGTGTCTGTGTGTGTTTGTAGAAGTATTTGTGAAAAGATGGGCTGTTATCGCTTCATATGACAGCTTAAGTCTCAGATTGCATAACGCCTGCAAACTGCCACCTCTGTCCTCGCATTCAATATTCATTTGATGCTATTTATAGCCCGCTGTAAGATTATATAAAATATGACATACTGTTCTACAAACATGTGATCTGCATCACTGAGGCTGCTTGTGATGCTCTGTGGCTTTCTTTTAGTGTTTCTTACGCAGCTGTGACCTCACAGAGAAAGGCTGTGCACCAGGGTGGGCGAAAGAATACGTCCTGAATGGAATAATTCAAGATGCAGTGATAAACAAGAAAGAAAAAGAAAAAAATTTCCCCGGTGTTTGATTGAGGACTCCACTAAGTCTACACCAGCCCCTCCTCCCTTGGAGAATCTCCTTTTTCTCCCCTGACACATTGGCAGTCCTCGCAGCTGCACGTGAGATGAGTGGCTTCCCTATTCATTTACACAAAGGCAATCAAAACATGGCAGCCAGCAATATCTGGCAAATTAGAGCAGCGCAAGTGGCACGGTGTGGACTGAGGAAGAGGCCGAGGAGGGGAGAAGGAGGAGGAGGAGGAGGAGGAGCAGGAGCAGGAGGAGGCGGAGGTTTGCATGTTGCATGGGATTCATCACATGCTTGTGTGTGTCCCCCCACGGCTCCATAAGGAAGATTTGTGACACAGATTTACTGCTGCCTGCGTTGCCTAACCTCTAAATCAGCCCTCCTCCCACACAAGAGGACCCCCAACTCCCACTTTTACATGCAGACACACTCCGCCTGGTCATGCAGGGTGGGTGGGTGGGTGTTGGGGTTGTGCGGGACAGGCGTTAGTGGAGGAGGAGGGGGTGAAAAGGGGGAAGGGGAGGCGATAGGAGGTCGAACGGACGCAGTCAAAAGCCTCCTCTGCGGATCAAGCGTCTGCCTGTCTGGTAATGTGTTGTCATTGACCAATTAGGAAATCCAGATCAAACAGGCGCAGGGAATGGCCTCTCGCTGCCCCTCTCTAAGCACTCTGCTCTTTTTAATTGAGCACATTTGTGGAATGAGAGGCTTCTCCCTGAAGGGACCGATGGCTGTAGATACTAGCAAGCTGTTAACACGGAATCAGTCCACTCAGCAAGGTTATCAAACAATACGAGGGCGTAAAAACTATATCAGTTGATGATCAGTGCCACATTGATGATGCATGTGCAGGAGCAAATGTTTTTTCAATTATTATAAGAAAAGGTCTGTTTCCAAACTTACTCTTTGTGTGTCGTACTGACATTTTTTTATTCTTAATAATGTTTTGACTCTCGTCCATATTTGATACCTTTCCCCTATGTGATGACTTGTGAGTGATACGTTTAAAAGTAATCTTTTCTGATCCTAACAAATAAAAGGCATGAGAATATATGATAAATATGCTGTCAAATCTGTAGATGTGAAAACAAAAGTAACAATAGAGTTCTACAATCTAAAGCCAGTTTTGTAAGATTGTTCTTTCTTCTTTTAAAAGTTACAAAGTCTCTTAGTTTTTGTTTTCCAGGAAATCACATTACAAATTATTAAAATCATATAAAGCTGGCTGTAATTTCTCATGTGTGTTATGTTTGTCATCTTAATAGTTAAGGTTAATTAAAAGAAACATTTAATATCTCTCGTACTGTTTGTGTTTGAAATACTGTACACAACTCCACAAATAACTCGAATGGATAGCTACAATAATTGTTTTTTATTTTGTGCGCCAAAAAAAGCTCCATGAATTGTGTTAATTTCTCAAAATGAAGACGTGAGTGGGGTCATTACAAGGTCTGGCAGTTCAGCGGTATGTCTTCGCAGGCCTCTTCGGTGAAACAGAGAAAGCTCATGTTGCGGCTGTCCATCAGTGCCGGGGCAGGTTGAGCTCATGCACTATTTAAAATCGCTCACTCTCTCTGTTCTGCTCCTCCCATTCACTCAAAGTCACAAAAGGCCAGAGGTCACCAGCACAATGGAGACACACATGCACACACCCACACCCCGTGAAACACACACACACAAGCAAACAAGCACACAACAACTGCCCCGAACTTATCGCAGCCACCCTCCACACAGTGACCACTTGTAAAGCGGCGAACACACAAACATGCACAACCTCGTGTTCTGCTCTCAGCCTTCTTTGAATTCCTTCCCATGTATCTTGCAGTTCGCCTGTCACTCCTCCCCCCAGCCCTATCAGTCTCTCTCTCTCTCTCTCTCTCTCTCTCTCTCTCTCTCTCTCTCTCTCTCTCCCCAGACCTCATAATGGCTCCTCTTGGGTAGCGGCTGCGTCTGCGGCTCCCGCTATTTCAAAGTTTTAGCTGGCCGGATTAAGCGTGGTATGTGGAAAATGAACAGCCACTCACAGGAGGGACACATGAGCTGAATGCATAATAAACCAGGAGACTGGCAAAGAAAAAAAAAATTTGAAAGGAAGGCAGGGGGGGGGTAGAAAAAAAAACACTCTCAAGTTGTCTGTGGCGGCGTCTGCACCTACACAGCAACAGTATCACTCACCGGAATGGAAATAAAATGTTTCTTTGACTTTTCCTCTGTGCTCACAATCAGAGGCAATTTTTAAGACAAAGTGTTTCAGAGTGCAGAGAGTCGTCATGATGGCTTCCTTTGTCAGATGCGGGGTGTAAATTCACCCCATATCACAGCAGTAGCTGCAGGTTTACTCTTTGGCTCAATGGTTTCATCATCATCATTATCATCACCATCATCATCATCGTCGCATGCCTCCAAAATTCCTGGAGGACTGCGGAGGAGAAAGAGGAGCTTTCCGGGGGCTCAGAGATAGCACGAGGCTAGCTAGTTAGCCTGCTCTGTTTTTGGTGGGGCTCACACAGTCATGTGCCTCATCTGTGCCGCCTCCAGGGCCCCAGGGGAGTCGAACCCCCCTCCTCTGCTATTAGCGTAAGGGTGGAGGGAAATTAAAAGGGTTGCTGTGGAGGAGGCAATAGAGGGCAAGCGAGAGGAGGAGACACCACCGTGATGCTTCTTGTGTTTGGATGGATGTGCTCTCACTTTGCTGACTCCAGGAGCCACTCACACTGGAGAATGAGTTTCTTTTTTGGGGGGGGGGTTGGTGATGAAGAGGGACTTGCTACCATATGCCTTTGTCCCTTTCGGCCTCTGAGACTTGGTGAAACGTTACACTTGGTTAGAGAGGAGATATTGCTCAGGCCCATCTATGATCCCAACCCTCTGTTTTTCAGAAGGGGGGTGGGGGGGGGGGGGGGGGGATTGTTCTACCACCCCACTGCCACCATGCCCCCTTTGCTCCTCTAATCAAGCTGCAGATGTGCCTGATGGCTGAACAATCCCTGTGTACTGAACGTAGGGCTCCCGCAGGAATCCAGGAGGCTTGCTTATGTGAGCTGTCATGAAAGAAAAAGAAAAAGTGAGAGGGCAAAGAGAGAGGGAGAGAGTGAATGTGAGTCTGCCTGAGAGAGAGGAGAGGTAGGGTGGGGGGTGGGGGGGGTGGAGAGGTGGAGTGAGTTAGAGAGGGAGAATGGGAGATGGAGAGAGACAGAGGGAAAGAGGGAGAGATCAGTGAACAGCGACCAACACAGCAGGGCTCCTTTGGATTTTGTGTGTGTGTGTGTGTGTGTGTGTGTGTGTGTGTGTGTGTGTGTGTGTGTGTGTGTATGTTAAAGTGGCACAACTGCGAGCCCGCCCTCGCTCACGGTTGCCTCTGGAGCTGCAGACCAAACCACATTAAATAAAAGAAATCCATTCCCAAGCCTGTTAAGGAGCCATGTGGGGAGGTGTGAGAGTGTGCGTGCACTCGAGTGGCTGTGTGTCCATATGTGCGTGCAGCAGAGAAATGGGGGAAGGGAGGAGGAGGGGGGAGTAGGTGGTTGGAGAAGGGCTGAGGGGAGGGGAGGTAGAGCAGGGAGGTGGGACGGGCAGGAGGCAGCTCATATTATCCTCTGTGCCAGCTCTGGATGGAGCCTGCCGGGGATTATGGCACATTCTGTAAAGCAACAATGGAAGCGGCACCGTTTCGTACACATTTCCATCCTCTCTGCTTTTTCCTCCGTCGAACAAACACAGCTTTGTCCTCGCTGCCTGCCTGGCCCCTTACCAGGCAGAGAACCAGGCAGACACCTGGAGTCCTAGAGGTGCCCTCTCCAAACTAAACACCCCTCCCTCAGAGCAAGAAAACAGCATCCCTACAATGTTGAGATAATTAAAGGGGAGCTTTCACGCCGGCCTCAGCCGACAGTCGGAAGAAAACAAGACATATCTCGGAATCAAAGCTCATTAAAATCATGAGGGTGAGGAGATGCTTCCTCCCCTCCTCCCTCTCCTCCTCCATCTTCTTCCCTCCTCCCTCCTCCCTCCTCCCTCATTTTTTTTTCACCCTTAAGCAAGTGCTGCAAACAGCAGAGCCCTAGTCAATGATGGCGCAGATTAGTCCTTTATTGCCTAATTCACCTACAATAGACGACTAACAGGGACACGATCACCTTGAGCGGTACCTCTTGACACGTCCCCATAAGACGCCACAGTGATGCTGATTCCTTCACTTGGGCCACCTTGTTCGCTTTTAATGGTGTCAGCAGTGCTTAGCTTAGTAGCTTTCGATTAGCGAGGTGTGTGTAATTGTGTGCGCACGAGTGTCGGTTGCGGTGGGGGGGTGTTTCACACTGCTCCGCGAAGGTGTAACACCCTGCCTGTAGTGTTGTTGTAAAGCACATTAGGACTGACTGAGCGTGTTGTTACGGTATCATGATGCTGGTCCAGCACTCAGGGGAAGGTGAGAAGAAGAGCGTGCGTGTGTGCGTGTGTGTGTGTGTGTGTGTGTGTGTGTGTACGTGTGTGCGTGTGCATGTGCCTGTGATTGGGACAGTGGCCAGCGTGGTTTGTTGTCTTTTGCCTTGGTACTTGAGAACAAATGTCATTAAAACAGCAGATCACACTGATTTTCAATATTTAGGCAGTTTTGAACCTTCTTGTTTCATTTCATTAATGCCACTCATATAGTCTCATCTGCTTATTATGTTCTCCGGACTCCATGCGTGTGTGTTTATGAAATTTCAAAACCATCATTTTGAAACATCAGTGAAGATACAAAATGATGCGTTGTGTTTGCATAATCAGAATTTATGAATTGCGCTCTTATAACACGTGTTTATGTGAATTTTCTCAGTTTGGAAATCATTTATCATATTGTTCACGTGACATTTTACACCTATCGGTTGCCAAGGCCTCATAGTCAGGACCCGGTTCGAGTCTGTGCTTGGCGGGGGGGATTTGTGTTGTTTGCATGTTCACCGTCTCACTCTCTCTCCGTTTACTGGGCTTTGCCTGTAGTGAGCTGGGACCGGCTCCAGCAAGTTAAATAACTGTTGCAGGTGTATAGATGGACCGAGCCGGCAGAAAGGAAAAGTGGTCCCAGGGGAACAATAAAGTTTATTTGGGTGGGTTCATATCATGTGCACATAATACTAAAAGTTCATCTGAGTTTATTCTTGAATGTCTCACGTAAACTATCAGTTCGTATATTTACTTTTGTATATTTAAATGTATTATACATTTATTTGGTACACACCCTTTTACCACCCTTACTTTGAAAAGTATTCAAAAGTATCTAAATGTTGCCAAACTGTCTGAAGTCTCATTTCTAACACTGAGAGACTTTGCCGGTAGTCGATATCTTGCTTTGGCAAGCACAAAGATATCAAGACCAATGGCCAGAAGTATGGAAATAAGGAATGTAACAAACTGGAAATGTCCCTTTTACGGCACCGTGCCCGGTCCCAGAGTAGCCTGACTGTTTTGGTTCACAAGCCATTTATATGAATAAATTAAATCTGTTTACCACTTCCCTGCGCCTCAACAGCTCAGCTGAGAGACTGTGTAAAGCGGAGAGAGTTTGTGATCCATTTGTTCTGCTGTGATGGTGGGATAAAGCTAATCATTGTCTGCTCCTCTCCCCCTCAGACTGTTTTCATCCTGCAGAGCCGAGGCGCGCAACTCATCTACGTTACATTAGCAGGCTACAAACTGTCTTTGAAGACGCGGGGTTGGGTTTTTGGGTGTCTGAAATAATGTTTGGACTCCAAACTGTGACAGTTCAAAAAGCAATCCTCCCGTTTCTTACTGGAGATAATGCTCTGCCTTGGTGTCTTCATTCAGCATTGTTTAGCGTCACCGTCTTCCCCCGTCCCTGCCGCGGCACAGTTTTGTCATCAAATTAAATCTGCAGCCCCTTTTCAAGGTACACTTATGTAACATGATCACGTAATGAGACAAACATGGACCCTGCCTGACGGGAGACAATCCTACTCTCTGTGGGGTGCCGTGTGGAAACAAAGCTTTAAAGTAGTGGTACGGGGGGGGAAGAAAAACATTGTTTTACCCTAGAGGTGGGCTGATAGTACTGTGAAAAGCCCATTTGAAGAGGTAGGCCTCATCTGTCACTGGGCAATGGAGGAGGCAGCCATGCAGAAGCCCCCTGATTATAAAGAGATAATTTCATCCAATCCTCCGGTGGTGCTCCATCGCCTTGCCGCCATACTCCACTGCCTTTCATATTTGTTCCCAGCCTGCATCTCCTCACCCGTTTCGTTTTATTACAGCTCCCACTCAATACATATATTTTAGCTCCCCCTTGAATAGCGGAGGGAAGCGGGGCTCCCTCCCTCCTCCCCTGCCCCCCCACCTCTCTTTTGTTGTGCAGGAATCCACAGCTCTCAACTTGTTGTGTAACGCCTGCCGTGCAATTTGCAGTAAATTAAGCTCAAGTAAGGCGCGTATTCCCCGCCGCCCCTCCCCCCCAAACACACATGCTTACACACACACACTATAAAGCGTCACTCTGGATTTGTGAATCAAGGCAAATAAGATCACATAAGGTGGTTGGCACAGAGAAAATAATAATATGATAACATCTGCAGGATAGAAAAAGAGCGTGTAAATAGGGGCGGGCTTATAATTGCATCTGTTGTCATATCTCCACAGTATCATGGGTCTAATCTTTAAATTGGCTCTTGTTAGTCATCAAAGATATAACAAAGGACTAGGGTTTAATTAAAACTAGCAAATGTTTGGAATTTGAATCACGCCACATTTCTGTTGAGTCACATTTTTATGATCAAATTAAGAAGATAATATGAGGGCAAAAGCTTAATAGTAAAATGATATCATATGGTTTGTTAGAACAACAACAGTGAAGGAGCAGAGTGGATAAAGAGCAGCCCAGCCTTGTTTTCCCCTCATTTTAACTCGCCGACGGAGGTAAGAAAGATGACATGAGGAGAGAACAAGGGAGAGAGCGAAGCGAAGGGCAGGAGGGAAGAGAGACGGAGGGAGCAGGTCGACTTGCTCATCAATAACCACAAGGTCAGACAGGCAGTGCCGGGCTGAGTGGGGCCTGTTAGGAAGCAGCAGCTGAGGATTTGTCGAGCTTGTAAAGGCTTAAAGCAACACCACCGCCTTCTTTGTGCCACTAGCCAGGCCTTTGAAGGGCCAGGGAGACACCTGCTGGTGGCTGAGGGGCACGATGAGCTCATGCTCCTCCTCGCCAAGGATGGGCTCACTATCAGCTGGCACAGAGAGGGTGCAGAGGAGAGTATTATAGCAACAAGCACCTGAGGGATGTATAAAGTTAGTGCATGAACATATGTCATCACTGAAGAGGCTTTTCTCCTCTGTGGCGTTCAGGATTTAGTCGGATGACGAGAATGCGTAATTTTCGATTCATTACATTTACATTTTGTCTCCTGAAGTCCCACGGATATTTCTGCTTCAGAGAGATGCCTGCAGATCGCCGCGTTTGTAAAATCCGCGCAAATAAATATTTATGGAAAATTATAACAACCTCAAAGGTGATTAACCTGTGTCTCCGGAGTCTCAGATGCATGTTCGCTATCAGAAATGTCAACAAACAAACACTATTCCATCTGCAGAGAGAGAGAGTGCGGGCGCGAAAATAAAATCCTCGGTTGTGTCTTTTTCTTTATGAGCTTTGTAATTTATCGAGAGGACTGTACTTGTGTGCCCTTCTCTCCTCTCAAGTACAGGCATGAGCAGCTCCAATAGGTAGCATAAAAGCTTTTTAGCTGTCTAGTGGAGTAGATTACTGGCCCTGCCGTTAAATCCAGCTCGAGACCCCTAAGTGAGCATTATCAGTCTGGTGCAGCATGCTGCCTCCTCTCTCTCTCTCTCTCTCTCTCTCTCTCTCTCTCTCTCTCTCTCTCTCTCTCTCCCCCTTACTCACTTTCTCCCTCTCTCCCTCATCTCACAGGTACTTTGTGCAGTGAAATTTCTCGCTGTGTGATGGTAATGGAGAAAGATGGTGTGTGGAGGGAGGGGTGTTTGAGTGAGAGATGGTGCACCACAGGAGGAGATGTCCCTGCAGTAGCATGAAGCAAAGATTGAGACAGGGGGGTGTGGGGGGGGTGAACTGGTACACTTTCCACCACCCATGTATGTGCCTATTAATTCACTAACCCATCTACTTCAACCTGCAGGTCACCGTGAGTTATAGCCGGCAGCCGTACGTTTATTTGACACTGAATGCAACATTAAATCACATCCCGCCGAGGCAAAACTGATAACCTTTAATGCAGCTTGTAATAATTTATTTCGACTTGTGATAATGCTATGTAGCATGTCAGATCACACAGACATTATTTGCTTTGCATGGAAAATGATTCTCTCAGATGAAAAAAAAAACAAGAGAGAGAGAGAGAGCGAAGAAGAAGAAAAAAGGTTTTCCTTTAAGCTGCTACTCCAAAATCAATAGTGCGCTGTAAGGGGCTTTGTCAGAGGAACTCTTATGTAGCAGGAGAGCAAGAGGAGGAGGCAGAGGGGGAAATGAAATGTAGAGCATGTCTGGGCCCAGGGTACAGATAATTGTTAACCAAAGATTACATAATGGCTAAATAATGTAAACAGAGAACCGCATGCCAAGTTACTGTTCTCACAGTCCAGGATTGAAGGGTTTCATCCAGTTTTCTGAGGTAATGCTGAAAAAGCTGTGCACGAGTGTGTGCGTGTGTTCCTCCCCATCTATGTTCATTTTCACCCTGAGGTGCTTTAAAACATGGTCAGACATCCTGTCTAAGTCCAGCGTGTCCTTTTCCAGAGGTGCACAGCAGTGTTCGGGGGCAACCGCCAGGGCTTGTTAAGGGTGTCACAGGAGCAATGAGGAATGTCATCCTTTGGGCTCTCTGGGGTGCTTGTCACCTGCCAAATCAATATCTCCCTGCTCAGCTCACAGCACACTCTGTACACACACACACATACACACGTAATATCCTGCAATATCCTGGTGGTGATGGGATTGGCAGCTCCTCTTGGAACAGTGGAGCTTTAACACGTGTCTGCGTCTCTGTTGCAGAACTCTCCGGTTTAATGGCTGGCAGGTAGAGGCCAAAGAGGGACAATCAACATGAACTCGATACCGTCGATGGACAGACACATACAGCAGACCAATGATCGTCTGCAGTGTATCAAACAGGTGAGACACAGCTGTTGCCACTTCTCGACCACTGAATGTCATGTAGAAGTATTTCCTCTCGCACAGAACATGAGAGCAAACAAACCATATTTTGTATGTGTATGAGCAGAAATCACCTATAATGCTTTTGAAAATTCCTTATGGATATGCACGTTTTTATTCATGCAACTAATGTTTAAGGGATTTAAAAATGCACAAACCTGAAGGAATCAGAGAAATCTGAGGCATGATACTTGTTTTAAATGTTCTCTATTAATCCCTGTGGCTAGATCCAAGAAGAGTTTTGGGAGTGGAAAAGTACATTTCTGGGACATGGGATGCCTATTCTTATATAAGGCAGACATGCAGTATGTTGCCTGCAACATGCAACATGACACATACAGAGGTGGAAATTAATAGCACATTTGCATAAGTGGTGTACTTTGCACCTCCAGCTCCCATAAATCCAGTTTAGATGATATCATTGTTAAGTACAGTTAATAGAAAACACACTCGCCTGTGGGATAAGACAAATATGTACCCATTTAGGCTAATGACTTTTACAGTCTCAACTAAAGAAAGACACATGCTCGATCAGTTAATAGAGATATTCTTAGTCGTTGACAGTTTGTTATAGGCAAAGGTTTAATTGCCATATATTTGCATTTGTGAGAAATCTGGATATATTTGTCTCTTGGGGGTAGAATGGTACATTTCCGGGTCCTTTTGGGAAAAAGAAATATCAGTGTGGATGTGTGCACAATCACGGTCAGGGTTCTTCTCTGTCTTTTTGTTTGGCCACAGTAAAGAGACTAATCTGCTCTGCGCTATTATCAGGACTCTGGTGTGACTCAGGTTACCGGCTGAGGTCAAAGAGCAGAGCCCTCGCCTCCTTCCTCCCCCATCATCACCCGTCTTTCTCCCGTCCGCCGCCGCTGACTCCCTGCGACTCCTTTTGTTCTCCGCTCACTGGCGTTTACCGCACGACGAGCCTCCAGCAGAACTAAACAGACATACTTGCGTAACCCCCCGAGCTACAGGGCTTTGCCTTTGATCTCCCCTCTTAACCGACAGTCCATTTTGTCTCCGGGCGGTGCGAGTGGAGGTCCACCACCTTGAAAAGTACATCAGAAGGCCTCCGGGACTACGTACTCCGGGGCTTGTACTTAAGCACAAATGCGGACGTGGCAAATTGCTTTACCCTCGTCAGGGAGCGCCCACTCCCTGTGAAAGAGACAAGGTGAGGCAGACAGAGAGACGGGGCAAGTGTTTGGGGAGCAAACAGAGGGGAGCCCGCATGTGTGAAGACAGGCTTTGATGTTCTTAAGTAATAAGGTAGCGAGAGGTAAACACCCCCTGTCTTCTGTCTGGTTACCTACTTCACAGCAGGATCTTAAATAATTCAATCTACACTGCTTTACTTGGTAGAATTGATTCTATTAACTCTCTGGATCACTAAAAGCCAATGGATTGTTCTGTGAAGGAAGCTCGCGGGCCTGGAAAATAATTTTGTCTGCCGTCAAACAAAAGTGCAAACAATTGGTATGTTGCGGGGTTAAATGTGTTAACCCCACAAAGCAAAAATTTAAACAAATACTTCCCAATGTTAGCGCCCGGGGAAGCAGCACATGGGTAAACATGCCAATTAGAGAGATCCATGGCATACAAGGAGGCCTCCAGTCCATCTAATAAATGGTTAAGCGCCGGGTCATTTCAAACCAACCAGTAAGAGCCAGCACCCTGCTAATAGAGGCAGCTTTGTGCCGCAGACAATCAGGGATTGGAAGGCCCGCATAATAAATACCATTTATGTGCTGCCAATTAGACTAGCAGTGAGCCCATTCAGCCGACCGTCTATTCTCCTCCCTGCACACAAAGATGATCATCAGGGGAGATCAGAACAATTAACTCACTATCTTCTCCCCCTGCTCCCCATTGTCCAATATCCAAGCTATTAAAATAATTAAGGAAATATTGTAAACCAATCCAGCTGTTTGCTTTAATTGAAAGTGTGCACATGCTGAAATTTGGCATCTCGGAGGCAGCGCGGATGTGGAGAACGAATATGAATGAAGCTCCTTCCATTGTTTTGTTGTTTTCTGGGAGATGTGACATGTCTGTCTGAATACTCCCAGCCAGTGCAGCGGACAGGGGAACAAATTGATTTTGTTGCTCAAATGATAAATTACTGCTGAGCGCGATGATAAAGTGGAGGAAATTGGAATCCGTCAACCTGATTGAATCACGGGTTGAAAGTTAAATCAGAAAATCATTACTGTGGTAATTCTTAAATTGCTGCCTTGTTGTAGAATTGCAGTAATATGATTTTTAAACTGTAACTCCACCAAGCACTCGATACACGTTTTTTTTTTTTTTTTTAATCACTGAAGCGCAGTTAAACTGGCTTTTGTTGGGTTTTGTGTTTTTACATGAAAGAGTGGTAAATAGGTAGGGGTCATTGTTTTACACTGAAGCTGTGGGAGGATAAGCTACAGTCACACGAACTCTGTGGTACAACTGAGAGGTTCACTCTTCATATTAAAGCCACTTTACTCAAGTAAATCAGACACGTTTGCTTTGATTCCAAACTTGCATGTTTGCATTTTATTTAAAACTAAAACAATTAGCAAACTGACTGAAAAGCTGACCAACTGAAATTCACCACCCACTCATAGTTGATTAAAAACAGTTCTCGCTGTATGACAATTTGCCAACAATTTCATATTGGGTATCAGTTTTATTAATTTGTCTGGCAAAGAAAATGCGAAGACCTCTGTAACCTTAAGATGGCATGCATGCTGTGTGGGGGCGGTGCTAAATAATCCCAGATAGCATATCTGCAACTTTAAAATAAAAAAAAGATGCTACACAAAAATATATATGTTCACTTGTTTAACCTCCAAACACACGAGGATGGTGAAAAAAGCGACGTATAAAAAAGAAATGTTTTATCTGATTTCTTCCCGGCGCAGTTTCTCAGCTACACTTTGTTTTCCTCGCGCGACTCCGAATTGCACCGTTGTGAACACTTTAGGGAAGATGGGTTTCCTGATACTGTTGGTATCTATTTCAGAGACAGTATTTTCTTCTCGCTGTGGGGAAGCCAGTGTGCTGTCAGGCTCTCCTCTCAGTGATGCATTCGGGGGGCTTCGGCGGAAACTATGAACTGTCCTCTCGCTGCGGGAGCACTTCCTCAGACTCTTAAGCGTCAATATTTCAAGATAAACTAGAGGACACCCCTCTCTGCACTGCTGCGGCACTGACTGTGCAGCTGTTTTTGTCTGCCACTGAGTTCTTTCCAGGGTTAATTGTCTCCATTAATTGTTTTCGGTGCTCTGGGGTGTCAGTGAATGTAGAACAAGTGAGCTCAGAGCTCTTTTGAATGGAAAGAGAGACTTCGCCGGATCGCGTGCGCTGTCACTTGGTGTTTAGCTGCAGATGTGCAGATCAAGTTGTTTCCAGACGCGACTACAGAGGCAAATTGTATCTGAAGAAAGCTGTATTCTCTGGACACCGCAAGTCCTGTCCGTCTTTTGTTCCCCCCCCCCCCCCCCCCTTCTCCCTGAACTGAAGCGAGCTTTAACTAAAGCGTAAACGTTGGAGGATCGCTCTCACCCATGGGACGAGGGTAGGGGAGTGAGAGGGGGTCTCTTGGCCACCACTTTGGGTTTGATTGGTGGGTTTTGGCCAGAGAAAGGGGAACATCTGTGGCGTGGCAGTGCCAAGCTCTCCATGTGACAGCCACACTGGTGGGACCAATTGTTCTGAGTGCAAAGAACAGTAATCACTTCAAGCCCAAGTGGTGGTGGTGTATGTTTTCTCTCTCTCTCTCTCGCTCTCTCTCTCCTTCTCTCCTTCTCTACCATCTACAGATCCTACCTCCCTCCCCTTTTCCATCCACGGTGCTCTGATTGCATGTGTTGTCTTGCTTGCAGACTCATCTAAATTTAGCTTCTGTGGATGTGTGAGACTTCATCCACCAGCTGAATTTACATGCTCTGCAACCCCACCACATCTCATTGTCGTCTCTCCCAACTTAGACTTATCGTGCAAGTGGGGGAACCGTCTTGGACAGAGTATGAAATAAACACGACTGGTTTCACCCACACTGTGTCAAACGGCGGCTTTGGAAATTGATATGAAAGCAGCCTTAACAAATCCTGACCTCTGCTGCCCCCTAAAGAGCGAGGGAGGAAAGAAAGCACGGTGACTGTACCATTGTTGCTTTTTCCCTCCGAAACAGCGAAATCAAAGCACACAGACATATTAAGACGGCAGCCATTCACTTTAAGCTGACAAACCACTCTATTTACCTTTGATGCCATGGAGTGGGAGTCCATTTGTTGCTGTTTTGTACAAGTGCACTACAAAGGCTTGTGTGCATAATCTCTCCAAAGGCAACAGATTACTGCCGAGTGGAGGTGGTGTGGCTGCTGTTGTATGTATAAAGTGATTTGTATTGAGGTTCGAAAGCTTTCAGAGAAAAGATGACCAGCAGTGAGTCTGACGCGGAGACGCAGCGAGGTCCACTTTTAAGTTTCCTTCTCCTTCGCCGCGCTGCAGCATGACAGACAGCGGGGTTAGTGAGTGGGCCGCTGGCTCCAGTAGGGGAATGAAAGCCATAAAGGGGTGCCTGCAGGTCAAGGAGCCTGTTGTCAGATAAAGTCACAGCACAGCCCAGGGCCGGCTGGTGGAATAAGTGCTTCCTCGTCTATTCATGCGGCCATACAGGGAGATTTATTGCACTCGGTGGCAAGAGGGTGCTACGCAAAGCCGGAAACCTGGGGGAGCTCCAACTGGGACATACCTCTTCAGCCCGATGTGTTAATGTCTGAAACACCACAACATAATTACTTCAAGGTGTGATAACCCCCCCCCCCCCCCCCAACAAAAAAAATATTTTAATTTGTTAATAAAAATGCTACTTTGGTTTTTACGTCTCTGAGTGTGTGAGTATAATTAAATGTCTGAAATCCTGGCCTGTTTTTAAAGCAGGTGCAAAACCTTTTAATTAAACACAATGAAGAGATAAGAGAGGAGTTAATGCGCTAAATTAATGAAACTATAGTGTTTTAATTGATTTTATTAGCAATAATGAATAACTCATCATATCACAGCTGCCCTTATGGACATGTGAATCAGCAGCATTGTTTTTTTTATGTGATTATGGTTCAGTTTTACACATCCTATAACCTTTGTTAATATTTAAGTGTCTATTTGATTAAAGACTGGGGTAAATGTGTATTTTATGGGGGATTGGTTAACTCGTAGAACTATTAAATGGCCATGCCTTGCAAATTTGAATCTTGATTAAAAAGAAAAACAATCCAGTTCAAACCTGAGGGCTTTTCTATGTGGAGGTTGCATGTTCTCTCTCTATGTGGGTGGGTTTCCTCTGAGTGTCTTTCCACAGCCAAAAAACCTACTGGATCCTACCTGGTAAGTCGAATGTGAGCTTGTGTGACCTCTCCAGGGAACAATGCAAACCTGTGTTGGATCAAACAATGTGGCAGATGGAAGAACGTATGCATAAAGATACATAAACATGTATAAATAGGCACTTTTTAATTGTTTGCAGTGAACAACAACAGGACTCACAATATATCTTCCTCTTTATTTTTCTTCTACCCAGCACTTACAAAATCCAGCAAATTTCCAAACAGCGGCGACCGAGCTGCTGGACTGGTGCGGCGACCCCCGAGCCTTCCAGCGGCCCTTCGAGCAGAGCCTGATGGGATGCCTGACGGTGAGCCCCCACCCACCCCCACCCACCCCCACCCACCCCCCACTCTCCACAGTCTCGCGCTCAAAAAGGTTCAAGGACGTGGAGAGAGTCGCTATAACAACTGCTGCGTTGGCTCTTTCCACGACTCCCGCAGGGATGCATGAGAACTAATGTTTAGCCGCCTGATCTTCACTGAGGTCACTGCGAAATGAAAAGAGGCATTACACCCTCGGTAGGAACGGCTGAAATCCAGCCACCTTTCGGTGACTTTACTTACAGTGACTCATGAAAGCCACAAAGTGAAAACACAAAAAGGGTATAAGCACAATAAGGTGCTCGGGGCACAATGCAGTCAGTGGTCGTGCTTAAAACACCGAAGTACTGATTGATTCATTGATTAAGATCTCCTACAGGGACAGTTTGGCCTCACTGGCTTGTCTCATTTTTGACCAGCAACAAATATTCACATATATGGAAGTATATATATATTCTTTTTTTTAGTTTTGAACATAAATTAAACTTGATAGAAGATTTACAATCACATCAAAATGGTTTTGAATGGAAGTTGGGTCTGACTTATGTGATGTATAATTTAATATAGTGTGGTGTCAGCGATTGAAACTCTGTGTTCAGTAAGACAATACTGATTGAAAAGACTTTCACATGTGCATTACTAGTTTCTTTGCACAAAGACACCTCCTCCTTTATTTTACAGTTTAACACTCATTGTATGCCAGTCACACGCATATTAAATTATTCGTGACTTATATTCATATTCAATATCCATCCCATCCTGTCCCACTTTTGGAAAGGTGAAGAAATAAAATTCCTGCGTCCATATGCTGAGGCTAAAGCTGGATGTCTACTTTACGCCGTTTAGGGTGTAAGTGTTCCACCATTTCATCTTTCTTTAAAATCGTCCACTTTCTGTAATACACTGCGTCAGTGCCGACAGAAAACGCACAAGCAGTGTCGCAATATCTGTCTCTCTTTGTTATCTGTCATATCCGAAGAGATGGTGAAAACAGCCTTAAACGGACTGTGAGCGTGTCAGCCACCTGTCACCTTGGGCCATACTGTGCTTTAACATACCGCCCCCAGCATAGGAGAGGAGGCACATATAGCTCCTGTTAGCTGCAATTTGTAACCCCGTGGAGGGAGCGAGGCTGCAGCAGGTGAAGAAGCCCGGGAGATTTGTGCTTGAGCACCACAGTGAAACTATTGTGACACATCCCTCCATTCAAGTGATTGTTTGTGTGGCTGCTTTAATGCGCAGCAGCAGGTGCCTTTTCCTCCATTTCGCCAATTCAATTTGTTTCCCGCCGTGAAAATCTCAAGGCTTTTCCTTTTAGTTTATGGGTTGTACAGACCTTAGTGTGAACCGCACTGGGAGGGAGCACCGAGAATTTGATGTGATTGTGAAATTACCCGTTCTCAGACTGTAATGGTAAACACTTCACCCTCTTGCCTGCCTGAATGTTTGTCCCCAGTATTTGCATTCGGTAATGTCAGACAGGCAGTTACACTGCAAGAAATCTTCTTTTTCACACGGTGAAATGTATTGCATCCACAAAGCCGCCAGTGTGACACGATGAGGGTCTTATTTCATATAAAATCAGATCTGACTTACATAATGGCACCAAATTAGAGATAAGGAAGCTTTAAAATGGTGATTTTATTTGTTTTTGAATTCCAATGGAGGTTGTTTCACTTTACCTGCAGATTCATCTGGAGGCTGAATTGTCCTCTTTGTTGTATTTGGACTTCACATAACACACGATATATCTTAAATAGGATGATCATTGTTATCACAGTTTCTAAAACCTTCATGTGTGACAACTTCACACCAGCTCTGTGTTGTTCATTAATAATTTAGTCATGTCATGTAACTGATCATTAAATAAGACAGTATTAATTCTCGTTAATGTTCTTAATGTTATTATTCAAGACACACATTCCATTATTATTCAGCTCAAACGATGCAGAGGTTCTTCTGCAGACTTCCCCTTCACATCACTTTAAAGGTCAAATGTGTTGTAAAGACGTCTGATTTTTGTTTTTGCAGTTGAGTCAGTGTGTGTTATTAAAAACACAGTCAAATTGTATTTTGGGCAACTCCAATGTGAAAGAAAAAGTGTAGATAGTTTTGTAACAATTCAGTGCTTGTCTGCGTCCAGACGCTGGGATTTGTCTTAATACAGAAGATGGATGTGAAGGCGCACGTTTTGCTCGTGCTCCACGGCGCACCACAGCGAGACTGACCGTGTGCAATTAAAGTCCTGAAATTAGAACTGCGTTTTTGTAACTTCTTCCACTGAAATTACCATTTCGCAAAATGTCCCTCGCGAGTTTAGATTCTAATTAGGCAGCCGAGACCCACATTTCTTCTTCTTAATGGGGGATTCCTATAAATAAAGCTCAGATATACGTACTCTGTTTTGCTGTCACGTCGAGACTATACTTACAGGAGATAATGACATGGTGCAGGCAGCAGTGTTCAGCTGCACTACCTCGGGGCTTGTCTTGAAGTTTGGAGTGTGACAGCAGGACCGCGGCAATGAAAAAGCCGGGCAGGGAGAAGAAGCTGTGTTGAGTGGGGCCTGTTGGTCCAAACAGGCCCGAGTATGTCCTGGAGGTTCGAGAGATTTGCGCGGCTCTCTTTGAGCTGATAATGGCGATGGTAAATCAAAGCGGTGTGTGTCGGACATAGTGGTGATTTACACTGCCTCCCGTGGCATGTTGATGTTTCTCTTAATGTTTCCTCTCAGTGGGCATCGCTGCACTTGGACGCCACATTTCATCCTCATCGTTCTGTCCTCTCACTCATATGGAAATGATAAACCTGTAGTGACTTTTATCTTTTAAGTCGAACTGGAAGTTTCATGCTACTGAGCGTCTTTCTGGCGCATTAGCTGACTCAACTACCAGCCTCGGTGTGCATGATCCACTCTTTTGTCATCTATCCATAGAAACCATTATATGTTATTGAAAATGTTTGACTTCGGTGAACTGTAACCTGAATAATGGTTAAACAGCATTCTTTTTTGTAAAACATGCATTTGTTCATTATGAAAAGCCATAAAATGTACGTATTGAAAATGCATGCGGTCGTTGTGTTCAGGTGGTCAGCCGGGTAGCAGCACAGCAGGGCTTCGACTTGGACCTGGGCTACCGGCTCCTGGCTGTGTGCGCCGCCAACAGGGACAAGTTCACTCCAAAATCAGCAGGTAAGACCAGAGTTTTCTCAACCGCCGTCTCGGGCCATCTGGCCATGCAGGCCTGCTCAGGCTCAAAGTTTATATCTGCTTTCTTGGCAGCGTCTCTGCCCCCCCCCCCCCCACTCCCACTGCCCACCCCGCCCCCAATACCCACCCATCACGGCTAGAGACACTAAGAAGAGTCCAACCGACGGATTGCAACGAAACATGCTCACTCCGTCAGTCCAAACGCAGCCGAAAGCTCTGCTTCCGTATCTGTAGAACTCCATGTCACATCTCGCTTCCAAACTTGTTCACAACATTTGGAACCGCGGCTCGATTTGTTTTCTCCTCCTGGGTTTTAGATAAAGTGCGAAGAGGAGAATATTCCATTCGTCACGCGGGACAAAACTACTGTATCACGATGAGTTCCCGTTTTCGAGCAGCTCCATCATCCTGATGCTGTGATGGATTATTGGGACAGATGTAGACTGCTAAATGTTGCTATCAAGCGGGCAGGAGGGGAAAAGATTTTTTTTTTTTTTTACAAAGCATGCTGAAGCATGATGAGAATGAAGATGTATACGCTGTCAGCAGCTCGGAAGATAACTGAAGTATTTTTTGCTCTTTTGCACGTTGTGATTTGTGGTTTCCACCTGTCTTGGGTTATGAGGAAAGCAGGATTGTGCAATTGCTTCTGTATGCTTGGCCACTCCGCTGAGCCCGCTTGAGTCGACTAGGACTTGAAAGTCGGAGCGGCATATTGTTTGAATTTTCACTTGTGCCTTTTTTTTTTTTTTTTTCTTTTCCCATTTTGATTTATGGCACTCAAGAGTTTTATCTATGGTTATATGAGGCTCCAAATCATGCAATGTCACTGTTGTGTCAGCTGAGGGGCGGGAAATCATTCTCTGTCTGCAATTAACTCACAAAGCCAAATGTTCTAATTCTACTTAATGCTAAATCAAATCTCAGGGACTACTTTATGGGCTTAGATAAGATTGCCAATTGATTCTCTGTCTGAATAATTTCCTGCAACAGTAGTCATTTGGAAAGCGGCGACTTCTTGAGTCGAGGCAGCATCCCAAAGTACATTTCATGGGTAATTATGTACCTGTAAATGCATGCGTGTTTTCAGAGGATAGGCCAGTCGAGAGAGTGAGCCAGTGGAAAAGTCTCTCCCAGACGCTTTAGCGGAGGCCCCAGTCCAGGAGGTTGTTAAAGTGGAGGGAATGCTCTCGCTGGCAGCCGGGGGAGATGGCTCTTAAAGGACACTCCCACGGGGCCCCAGGGGCAGGACTGGCTCCCTGACATCCAGCGGGGCCGTTGCCGAGCGACGGGGGGAAAGGAGTGAGTCACATGATGAGGCCCGCATGGCGGCAGCAGGTCAGCCGTCCAACACCCAGAGACAGACGGGTCAGTGTGTGTGTGTGTGTGTGTGTGTGTGTGTGTGCGTGTGTGTGTGTGTGTGTGTGTGTGTGTGTGTGTGTGTGTGTGCGTGTGCGTGTGCGTGTGCGCAGGAGGCTTTTGGAAACCCAGATGAAATGAGATTATATCCGTGCAGAGAGGATGTGGTGGGAGGAGGTGACTTTTGTGTTGTTTGTGCAACGAAACACTTATTTGAAGCGAGATCTCCCAGTTGATAGTGAATTTCTCTATAGTATCATGCCGATCAAGGACGACATGACTTAAACACATTCTCAGAAATGCTGCGTGGACACGTCATGCAATTTTATACCCAGTGTTTAAAAGTCTGTGTGACAAAAAAGTGACAGAATAATGACATATTTGGTGGTTCAAGAGAAGTGGCCGTCTCTCGCAGAGGACATCAGGTTATTGGATGAGCGCTAATAAGTAAATCAGATTTGGCGTCCCATTTTAACCAGGCCTAACTCGTCTTGGCTCCGGCACACAGTGATGTCGGGGCTATTACATTTCTGTTATGTCATCTAAATTCCTGTCCTGAACATGGTAGAAAATTGAGCGGCGGCGGGGAAGGCAGAGCTGATTTCAGCAGGAGGAAATCAATGTTCACAGTCAGCTTACAGCTGCAATAGGTTGTAGCTTTGACAAATTGATTAATGATGAAATGCCTCCGACAATTTAAGGCATTAGTTTGGTCAGTTTTGTGTGAAAAGAAAAGCTTAGACGGACAAATAGACTATATGTTGACGTTAATAGCGCCGCTAAAATGCGTCATTGCAACGGAGCAGAACTTCATGAACTTGATGTTATCAGTCAACATGCAGTCTGTACAGCAAAGTGAACATGTTCGCAAGCGCTTTTATGCCTCCACAGCAGAAAAAAAAAAAGCCATCACAAATTGTAGTATAGTGAGCTGTACCACTGATCTTGTTAATAGATGTACTCTGGGGGGTCGGCCTGTTGTGGTCCTTGTGCCTTTTTGCGAGTGGCCCACAATGT
The DNA here is from genome assembly GCF_963422515.1 of Blennius ocellaris. Classification (NCBI taxonomy): domain Eukaryota; kingdom Metazoa; phylum Chordata; class Actinopteri; order Blenniiformes; family Blenniidae; genus Blennius; species Blennius ocellaris. The sequence goes on along the minus strand of NC_137670.1, from coordinate 14,494,911 downwards.
TGGAGCGGCGCTGGGGGAGGGGAGCCTGTCTGCTCATAGTGACCTCTTTGTGAATGGGATTAGCCTGCTCTATTAATCTGTGATTACTTGGACTGTCTTACCGCGGGGCAAAGCTGTACACGTGGAGCTGTGGCGACTTCAAAGTGGAGAGATCACTCGCTCAGTGTGGATAAACTCATCAGGGCCTCCCTTCCCTTCCCTTCCCTTCTCTCTCGCTCTCTCTCTGCTGTATCACAGAGTACATTACAAGCCCTGTTAGGCCTATTTCATCAGTGTCACACCCCTCCTGCATGACCGCCGTGGTTCATTCTGGTTTGGAGAGCGTTGACAAAACGCTTAATCACGATTTTCCTGCAGGAGGGTCAGGAGTGGCGCATTCCCAATCGTTTGCGCTTGGGCAAGCTCCTGGAATCCCTCGGCTGAAAAGAGTGAAAGGAGGCACAGAAAGGAGGAGGACCAGCTGAAGTTGCTCAGCTCCTCCAGCCATTATTTCTGTGATGGAACAAACGCCTGGTAAACTAGCTATTCAGCAGATAATTAGTTGGGCTTCAGCTCTCGCTGCAGGGAGACCAAGTTGCTGCTACACTTGTTTTACCCGCGCACGGCCGTGTCCAAGTATGATCAGTGGACATTGTGGGCTGGAGTGTCGGTGTAATTAAAAAGAAAGAAAGAGAGAAAGAAACGTCTTAAGTAAATGGATTTGTCTTCTTTTTTAGTTGGCTGTGGGCGTCATTAAGAACAGTGGTTTCTTAGTTTCCTGAGTTGTTAAAGCGTGAAGAAACAGGAGCCAGTGTGGGAGGGACTGTGATGTTTTGTCTGCTGTTGCAGACAAAAACTTAACCTGCTTATTATTTTTAGGAAAAAAAACAACAACCTCCAACTGAAATTGGGGTGAACAGTTAAATGAAAAGCGACTGTTTTTGTTCCAAATTACAAGTTTGTAGAGAGCAAGATTTTGGGAGCTTTGATTGGCAATAATGAGTCTCAAACCGAAGAAGTGATCCCACTTCAACCACGGACGCCACAGGTGACGTTTTGGGAAAGCAAGACTGCCATAGGGAAGAACAGTCGGAGAATGAATCTACTGAGAAAGTCATTACACGTGAAAACACTGGAAATAATGTGTGTCAAGTTCAAGAGGGAAAGAAAGTATCCTGTCTCCACTGAAGGTGTTCAAATGTTCTAAGACACTTCAGTCACATAGAGAGTCGTATTATAAAGATGGTTTCAGTGTAACTTATTTCTGAGGACGGTTTATTTTGAGTTTCATTGTAGAAATTCTTTTCAGATTCCTTTTTTGAGTCAGATAAACTGTGTAGTTCAACTTTTATTCTTCCTACTCAAGTATTTGAGTTCTTTTGAATGCCGAAGTGCCAGCATAATGTAAATTTCCTCTTAACCGTGGCTTCAAGTGCCGATCGCTCTCAGCTTTTACGGTGACTTCCAGTGAAGTGGTGCCGAAGACGCAGAGGTCAGATATGTTGTCAGGAAGCTGTTGAAGGATGTACACACAATGCAGCGGTCGGATCCCTACACACCGGCAGACAGGGCTGCCATTCCTCCATGCTGAATTGCTGCTTTTGTGTTTGCCATTGCCCGAGTCTAACAGGCTCTAAACCATAGTCATCCACACATAGAATTCTGTATATGGTCCAGGTATTAGCTCATGCACATATATAGGGCAATCAATTCAAGATCTGAATTCATACCGCTAATATCTTGGAAAAACCTGTTGTATCTCATTATTGCATCACTAAATGACGATGGATGGATGGATGGATGGATGCACATGTATTCAAATGCATTCATTAGAGTCCAAGGTGTCTTTGAAGCCTTACAATTTCATCAAATACATTTCATATACATTAAATGTCTCCAAATACTTCTTTGCATCATATTCGTTTACTGTCTTGGCTTAAAAGCTGGCAGTGTACGTCCACCTATTTAGTGTTAAAGACAAATTCAGATTATTCTCAGAAACTATAAATTCACAATCTACCCCAATTTGATCATCTTAGCTGGGGGGGGGGGGGTTTGCCCTCTATGATCGCTCCATGTGAAATCTTCCAGCCGTGATTTATGTGTTAACTTGCTGTCGGGGTGCAGGGCTGTAAGTCACCCGCTGTGCACTTTGCTGATAGTAAATACCAGGAGAGCAAATAGAGACAGGAGAGACCAGAGATAAGAGCTGTTGAGCTCGTCTGTCCTTCCTCCCTTGTAGTTGTCGCACTTATTATGTCTGTGGCAGCAGGAGGTGATTGGTAGCATTCTCAGTTCCTCCATATGGTCCGGTGATTTACTGCCTCACAAAACCCTGTTGTTTGTATATTAAAATTGATTTACATTGTACCTCATGTCTCTAATTAAATGCTTATTTCAGCCACAGATCAGTCGCACTAATTTGACACCTGAATTGAGTCGTTGCTGGTGAGTGCGGCTTGTTGTTGTTTGTGGATGACAATAGTGGCTCTGGATTGCCTCAGGTGGCATGCGTGTCCCCAGTTTACATGTTTTATAGGTGCGTAATTATTTATCTAAAAGCTTACCCTGGCTCATGTGTGCTGAAAGACAAATGTGGTCTAATTGGCCCCTCCCAGCCCACTGCGCATCAGGAAGCCACGACAGCCAGCCTCCTCATCCCCTCCTTCTCCGTGCCCCTTAATTAAAATGACTAGTTTGATGGATTAAGTCGACTGTATGCAAAGACAAGGTTTTGATTGTTTTTTTTTTTTATTATTATTATTTTTAAAACGCCTTCCCGTGTGCCCACCTGAACCATTTCTGTCACAGCTTTTCGGCGGGACTGGTGGGCGCGTCGCCCTCGTTACAAATGTTGCTCGAAATGAATTGATTGAGGCTTCTTTTACTCGTTTCTCTGGACCCAGGCCAAGATACAGGCTGTCTAGCACATTAGGCACCACCCCCCTTTGCAAGTTTGAAATGTGAGCTGCCTGCATTTTTTTCCTCTCCTCTCCTCTCCTCTCCTCCCCTGCCCACCCCTCCACCTCCCCTCCCCTCCCCTCTCTCCCTTCTGGCGAAGTGGCTGTGGCTGCTTCTGTGTGATGTGTGTATTGGGAGAGCAAGCAATGGATCACTAGACAGAAAAAGAAGATACATCAATAACAGCTGCATACATCCGAGGTGAGGAGATAAGCATTTGGTTCTCTCTCTCCCTCTCTCTCTCTCTCTCTCTCTCTCTCTCTCTCTCTCTCTCTCCCTCTCTCTCTCTCTCTCTCTCCCTCTCCCTCTCTGCCTGTCCTCCCACCCCCTTTCTCTGTCTCCCCCCTCGCTCCCCTCTCTCTCTCTCCCTCTCTCTGCCTTTAACCCTTTAGTGCTGCAGAAGCCGGCTCCTAATTTCTGGGGAATTATTTGTGCCGATACGTGCCGGTCTTTGACCACAGACCTGCGTCCTCCTCTCCTCCATGTAGCAGTTTAGTGTCGTCTGAAGTTTCCTTTTCTTTAACAGCTTATCCCTGTTTTTCCTCTCATTGTCTCTGGGGTATTTGTTGCTTGAGTGCAAAGAAGCCGGTGGCAAGTACAGCAGGAGCCCATTAGCAATGACTCCATCTGTGATTGGTTTTGCCTGCGAAACGGAGAGAGCAGCCATGAATAATTGATGTGTATTGTGCAGTCAGTCACTGGACACGCAGGGAGAGAGGAGAGGAAAACAGAGAGAAGCTGCTGCCCCGAGACACCAAGGGAAACGAGGGGGACAAAGGAGGGAGGGTGTGTGTGTGTGTGTGTGTGTGTATGGAGGGGGGGGGGGGGGGGGGGGGGGGGGGGGGGGGGGGGGGGGGGGGGGGGGGGGGGGGGGGGCACTGGGAAGAATGTTATATAGGAGAGCGAGAAAGGTGGGAGGGATGGAGAGACTCGGAGAACGCTTTAAAATAGCTGCTGGCTTCAGTAGTGCAGAGATTAAGGCTGCCCTGTATCGCCTTTGTTCTGCTGTTGCAGATCCGTGCTCACAAGTGTTTCTCGACACATGAGTTCTCTGTTTTTTGGGGTTTTTTTGTTTGTTTTTTCTGTTCAGTGAGAAATAAGCAGGGACATCGCTGGAGTTCGGTAGGTTGAAATGCGGGTGGCATTTTAGACGTGGAGGGTGGTGGTGGGGGGTGAGGAGGAGCCTGTGCCACTCTGAATAGGACGAGGCTGCAAAGCTGTGAGCTGTCAAAAGGAGGAGACAACAGATAAAGAGGGTTGTGTTTGCAGGGGGTGTATTCAGTGACAAGAGGGAAGGTGGATCTGGTGCTGCCGCCGCCGCTGCTGTGAGGAACTTCACATTATTTCACCCCTGGGAGGGGGCGGCAGACGGGCGGTTGATTCCTGCTTTGGTGGGCGCAGGCAGGCACCCCGCCATGTCTTAAACTAACGGAATGGGGTTTGACAGTATGACGAGTGCCTCGCAGCGCCCCGCGTGATAGAGTTGCAACAGCTGACTGCTGCATTTGACCCACTTACAGCTCACACAGAAGGGGTCAAAATGGCCTTGATTATCTCTCTGAGTCGCTCTGACCTACTTGAGGCGGCGTTTTCCACGAGACTCTTGGCAGTTTATCACACCCACTCCCCTCGGTGCCACAGAGCGCAGCAACCAGCCAGGCTCACTGCACACACACACACACACACACACACACACACACACACACACACACACACACACACACACACACACACACACACACACACACACACACACACACACACACAGTTTGCCCCCCTAAAGAGTTCACTGCTTTCACATCGGGGTCTCTCCAAGTTCTAAACAGGAGCAAGTTTTTATCAAAACTTTTAACCCCTTTTTTCCCCCATGTGGTTAGTATATATTTGTCTTTTTTTTTTTTTTTTTTACTTTATATATCTTGTATAGATACATACATGCAGATTACATACGTTGCATAATTTTAGAGCTGGCTTCAAGGTTAATCTAGTTCAAGGCCCTGAATTGAGCCTAATGGATCATAAATACTAAATGCATTAGTAAACTTGAATTTATTGCAATCTGAAATTGTACATGCAACAATTTGGAAAAGAGCTGTCGCTTCTTTGGGGGAATTTTGCGACCTTTGTGCATACATTTTTAGAAGCGCTTATCCTTTTAGTATCGTTTCTATGCTAATATTTAATACCAGTTAGTTTATGTCTGTTCATTTCTCGTGTTCCGTTATATTGCCCCCAGTGGACACATTAGGAAAAGCAGCTATTTTTATTAGAAATGTACAGGTGATCTCTTCATTGACGTTTCTGCTCAGTGCACCAGATAGGACCCTCTGGTGGGCCAGTTTTGGCCAGATGTTGGTCCCCTCCTGCTTTATATCTGTGTTATGAGCACCAGCTGAATTGCGCTCACAGAAGCGCAGAAAAACCACAACTGAAGTTTCTGTTGAACAAGAGCCGGCTCAGCTGGTGTAATTACCTCTCCTGTGGACCTCGAGAGCATTCTTGGATGTTGGGTTGTTATTGTTCACTTTGCTTGGGTTTGTTCAGCTGTTCAGTAAAGACCCGATTTGGGCAATTATTCAAATCTCTCTTTCTAAAATGTGTCTGTGGGACGATTCCCAACATGCTAAGACAAAAGAGGTCTTGCAACAGGCTGTGTTGGTAAAGATTTATCTGGCTGGCTGTGCACCACTCCACAGTTCCAACTATTCATTACTGTTGTTTTGTCAGCTTCAGTGAAGCTCTTGTTCTTTGTTTTGGACATGTTTTTTTCTCTTTTTTCTCCCCAAGCAAGTTGTGAAATTACACTGACCTTTTTCTTTGAAGTTATTCAGTAAAGTCCCAAGTCAGGAGAAAAGCATGCAGCGGCATGCTGATCACTGATGCCGTTTGCACAGTTGCAAAACATGCAGGCACTTTTTGCATTACTTTAATGGAAGAAGATCAGCTGTAATTACAAGGACTGTCTGTTTTCGACTCGTTTAATCACGGTCGGCCAGTCGAACCACAAATGAGATTTTGATTGCATTTCATTTATTGAACCTTCCAAAGATTCAGACAGGTAAACTTGAGCTCTGCTCTTTTGAAGGCTGTTTGATTTCACGGTGTCTGTTGCAGTGAGTGATGTTTAGCATTGTTGAAGGATGTAGTGGGACTCCTCAGTCGAGCTTTGACATGACAAGATTACTCTTGAATTAACAAACAGAAAAAAGGATGGATGGCTGGATGGATGGATGGATGGATGGATGGATGGATGGATGGATGGAAAAGAGCCTATTTTAGAAGTATGCATGATGTGAGTGAATTTTGTGAATGAATTTTCAGTACTGAAAGCTTTGAATGTGGTTTTACCCAGAGCTGGATCTCCCTCCTCACAGGACAGGAGGGTTTCTACACACTGCTTGTTTTTGTGTTCGGGAGAACAAACAACAGCCAAAACCAGATGTCAGTGGGGTTATTTGATCTTAATTTGTGATAAGTCCCAAAAGGTGTAAAGTAATCATGCTTTTTTTAGCTGTGGATTAGATGTCAGAGAGTAGAGCAGTGGAAAGTACTTCACCTGATCTGTATCTATAGGCGAAGGAGTTTTTTTCTAAATGGCATGAAGTAAATACTCCTTCGCAGCTTGTTAAAGTGATGCTCTGGAAGTTAAAATGTGGTGAAATGATTTGTTAAGAATCAGGATGAGGGGACTATGGAATTGTTAACTGCTTCTGTGATAAGTAAGGATTGTGAACGACGGATTGAATGGAGTGTGTCCAGATTGTATATCCTGCGTTGGGCGCCCCGGTCTGCATTGGGTGAGTGTAGAAGACGAATGAACGGATGACACTGGAGTTTGATGGAAGAGCACAGTAAAAGGGCATCACAGGAATCTGGAAACGTATGTCTTTACAAACAGGCATCGGAGATTTGCATGCTATCGCTTCAACGTAATTCCTCTTTCATGTCACACTCGACAACAGCTCTGTACGCATAAAAACACTTTTCTGTCCATGTGAAGAATAAATCTGTTTTTACTTTATTAACCCATGCAGAGAAATAGCTGCTTGTTCAGGGAAGTCACGTTTTGGGGGTAAGGACTAGAGAAGATTAGGTTCTTTGTCTTTTGGTAATTTATCACATCAGCATGGAAATAGATCATGTAATTTGCGCATCTTTCTGTTTCTGTGAAGCGAGTCTTTCTTAACTATCAATCGAAGACAAGCGGTTCATGATCCAATGTGTATAATTCAATGAATATCTTAGAAATGTCTGTGAAGTGCAGTAAAATGTAAAATTTGAACCCTACAGAAACCAACTGCTGCAGGAGGTGTCAGTCTGACTCAGGTACTTGCTCTGTGTTGAAGTGCTGCTCAGGAAACTCATATACACTGGCTGAATTCAACCAAACACACACTGTACGTGAGCTGGCATCCGATGTGCTTTTTTTTCATTTTCTTTTTTCATTTTTTTTTTTTTTTTTTTTTAATTTTTTGGTTGGTCATTTAGAAGAGTTCCATGGCTGCTGTTGTGTTGTTATGAAGCATGTCACACATCTTGTTTCACCATTTGCTTGTGTCATCGGTCACACATGAATCTGGGCCGTTCATCCAACCCATCGTCGGTTTATCTTTTCTGTCCCGAGACCTATAACGTGTGACGTAAAGCAAAACAGACAGAACTTTGAACATTAAACCAATGGCACGTGGGAGAGGACATCAAACTCCTTCTCGCTTTGCCGAACACTGAAACCATTCACTCAGCAAGTAACTATAACACAATGGTGTGTCTATGAACACATCAGTGCTCATACTTGTCGTCATCTTATACATCCCTTGTTTAGACATTTGATTCGTTACTAAAAGTTATTTGTACACTGCGCAGCAATACTGAAAGTATACATGTGCTTGGTAGGTGTTCTAAGCAAGCCATTTTCATATTTGCCCTTCTTAAATTGTTGGAATCTCATGACTATATATTTTTTTAAAGTAACAGGATGAAAACTGCATATACACACAGTAAACTTACAAGGAAAGTTCACTATAGAACTGCATATAAGATCAAATTGGATCCCTTGTATGCTGTAAGTATGACATTGTTGGGTCCATTTCTTTGCTCCCGTTTACAGAAGTCACCACAGCACGTCAGGATTCACACAAAATATACAACATTGAAACAATTAGACTTAATAAAATAAAATGAAAAGAAGGGAAAGTACCAGTTCAAGCCGAGTTAAAGTCAACAAGACGAAATTGATATAGAACACAAAGAAATTAGACGTTGTTTGCAAACTGTATTTTTTTATGCTTTTGAAGTAACAGATGAGAATAATCCCAGTTTGGATAATGTTTGAGTTTCATTGTTTCCATTTGGCTGGAATATTTCTGACGAGGGAGCTTTTTATTCCAATCCTTTAGCTGTTGCACATATGGATGTCTCTAATGAGCCTAGAGGGGTGCCAGGACCAGACCCAGGTTCCTCCAGTGTCTGTTTCTGCTGTAATTCTAAAAAAAAAAAAAAAAAAAAAGGCTTTGACCCCAGGCCCACTGTGAAAAGGTCACAGGTGAATCAGCCACCAGCGCCCGCGGCCATGACACCACCAGCCCTGGCCAGCACCCTGAGGTGGGCACGACTCCGGGCACATCTGCTCTCTGGCTAATTAGTATCATTGTAGACAAGGGCTTAAGGCTGGGCCTTGGTTAATAGCAGCCTGTTGCTTGGGGGAAACAGTCTGGTTCCTGTAAGCTGCTTCTTCGCAGGTCTGTTCATCTGACGATCAGGCTGGAGGAGCGTGTGGTTAAAAACACAGTGGGATGGTGCAGGCGGCAGTTGGTGTGGTGAAAGGTTTGCCAGTGTCACAAACTGAATTTGCAATGTTTGTGCTAATTTGTCACAAGTACACAGTTTGTACCAAGAGGTTGTTTTAAAAAAAAAAAAAAAAAATGTACACAGTGACGACAGGTGCATCTCCAAAAGTTGTAACGTAATTGAAAAGTTGATCTCGTCAAAACAAATATTTCCAAAAGAAACATAACAATTTAGAAAAACAAGATAAATAATGCTGCCAATAGGTTAAAATCCTAGTGTCTGTAAACAAAACTAAACAAATGTTAAGTATATATACAATGAAGACTTAAGCCACAATGTCAATGAGATACGATCACAGTGAAAACAATGTAATTATTTAACCAAATAAGACTTGAGAAGCCATGTAAACAAGATGGATTTAAAATCACAGTGTCAATACACTAAAATCACAGTGTAAACAAATGTAAATGTTAACAATGGAATCAACTAAGGTTAAAATGACCATGCAAATAAATAAGTCCTAACTAATAATGTCCCACATGGAGCACCTGCACTGCACCTGGACATTTTGGTATAACTTTAAAACTTCATGTGTAAGTTTACGGTGTACTAGTGAGGCTTTTAGAAGAGTAATATGAACAAGAACCAGAGAAAAATACTTTTTTTTTTCAAATTTCAAATAAAAATGTTCAATGTTAAAATGTGTTATCAATAACAAGTCTGTATTAAAAATCTGTTGGGTTTTGTTTTGTTTTTTTACTCCCGACTACATTTCCCTGCGAGAACAATGTGTACGGTAATTAAGCCAAATTCTTCATGTTGTTTGTTTTTAAATGGTAAAACTATTCCAAATAAAAAAAAATTCTAACTTAAACCAAATTAAATTTTAAACTGTTTCACAAAAACGGGTCATCTTCTGTGAAATCTTGACCTCACATTCTTGGACACACAAGAGTTTAACTCCTGAATTAAGACACAATGGCGGTTTGGAAGGAGTTTTGCTCCCAATCAGCTTAATGTCGCAGGAACCGACGTTCGGTGCCAGACTGAGGATTGATTCCTGGTCTGGTGAGATGTTTGGCTTTAATGCACAAGGACTTAATTCTCAGCAGGGGGTGAAATACTATGTAGTTCCACCTTTACTCCTTCAAGAGATATTGAATCGCATGCCCTGTTTTAAATGAAGGGATTTGTTGCATGTGCCAAGAGAGATTATCTTTTTACAACACTGGCCTGCAAAGGCGAAGTTCGGTTCCTGTGTAACCGCGACCATGGCCATGACAGTCACCGTGATGAGATCTACATAAATCATCTTGGGATTGACGCTTATATTACATTCTGTTCCAGTTGCTATTCAGTTCGTCCTAAACAGATTTCTTTAAATACATATAGTATATAATCCTTCTTTAAACACTGAGAATACCGATTTTATTCAAATATAAATGTCTTATCTCTGACATTGTTGATTTTTACTGAGGATTTATGCTGTTTTTTTCTTCACATACACAGGGATATATTTTGCATCACAAAGCCGGTGGCAGGATATTTCCTTTGTGATATTTTCATCCTATTGTGTGAGTAAGTTATTGCAGCAGCATGGGTGGTAAGTTAAAGAAGGCAGGATGTCAAAACAGCAACCCAGAATCAGCAAATTTGTGGTATTTTCTTTTTCTCCTTGTCCTGCCTGCCTCCGCATGGCCACATATGCTTGTGGCCTCAGTAAAACCTTTTTTGGCCCGGGTCCAGCCGCCCCCCTCTTCTGCTCGCCGGATGGACATGGCACGACATTGTGGCCATGTGGCCAGCAGGAGGCTGTATTTAAGCCGGGGCAGCTCTGAAATGGGCCATAAAACCTCGCCAGCAAGTCTGGCTCCCCGTGAGGCAATGGGCCTAAGTACTCATTGACAAGACTCCAATATCACCAACTTCCCGGAGAGAGAGCGGCAGAGGAAATAATGTAAGACAGGAAAAAAAAAAGATGAGGTGGAGACAGAAGGAAGTTGTCTGGCCTACATAGACTATTTTATAACTGTTAGCACTTATAATGTTAATCCACAGTCCAGCCGCTGCGGCATTGCTGAACTGCAAATGTGTTTTGCTTGTTTACAAAAGATGCTTTCCAGTCTGCAGCTTAAGCATTTGATGCAACCAAGCAGCCACAACTTTCACATGTTCTCAATTTAACAAGCCCTTCATCCGTTTTAACAGCGTTTTATTTTTGTTCATCGTTACAACTAAATTATTTTGACAACTTGAAAACTCTTATGAGTCGATTTACACGTCTGGTCATCTTGTGTTGAGTCTTAAAAGTGAAATCTGTATGAAGCATTGAACATACTAGAGAGCATTTGCTTTTGAAATATACTGAAGTGTAAAAAATAAATAATTGACGTGCCATTTATATAAAAGAAAACCTGTTGGAAACAATTCAACTGATTCAAATTGCCCATATTTCACCATATTAGAATTCTCAAACTTGTTCATGAATTTCTAAATATGATTGCAATTCCCAGGCATATATTGTTTTTGTCGGTTGAAACAGTTTCTTACCAAATATGCACAACCAAGGGTTAAGTCAGTACACCGGTAAACTCCAGTCAAATCACCCCAGCAATGGGTGAACCAGTGTTCTGACCTGTTGTGTGCCTGTATACCTCATTACTGGTGGGAAAAGAATAAATAAATAAATAAATAAAGAACCTGTGTGACAGACACGGTGCTCCCATTTCATTATCAAACTGGCATCGTTGAATAATTTGTGGCATCTGGGAGAAGACAAAGAGAGGTCTGACGGCTGCCAGCCGGGCATCCGTGGCTCTGCGGCGACCACGGGCACGTCAGGCAGAGTGGGAGATGATTTATGTTCCTGCCTGTAGTTTACGCGGGATAACCTGGCGCTGACCGGGCCTTCACAGACAATGCCATGGCAACAACATATTGAGTAGTGCTTTTTTTTGGTTTGAAACCCCAACATTTTACAGTTCTGGAAAAGTTACGTGAGCTTTATCGAGTGAGGAATTCTTCTCCGCTGAAAACTAGACGTGGTTGTTTTGCGTGGCCTCTTAGGTGCCTTTAGTAACCAGGGATACTGGGGCTCCCTCGACTCTCTCTTATTTTAATTGACTTTGGCCCGCAGGAGGCTTGTGTCCATTCAGACCTTTTCTGGGCAGAGAGAGAGACGGGAGGGAGGGAGGAACAAAATGTGAATAGAGCTCCCCAGAAACTGAAGAGTGGAGCCCACTAGAGCCGTTCTTGTTAGTTTGCACATGGTCTTTGTTCTCCTTTCAGCCCTTCTGGCTAAATGTCTTCAAACAAGCCGTTTGGGGGTCATGATTCTTTATGACAGGTTTACTGCGAAAAAAAGAAGAAAAATGGGAGTTCATCGTCGCTGTTTGTATGGGAATCAGCGAGGGCTACATGTGTACAGTATGTGTGTTCGGACATCGGTGACCAAACCATGTGGGTTGATGCCAGGGGGAGAGTCTGGGGTTGACAAGGGAGCAGGTGTCTGTTAGATACACAGCAGAAAGAAAGGGAGAGAGGAGGGGGAGGCGGACAAGGATCATAAGAGCTCTTGGCATCTGCCTTACCTGCCGCCTCCTCTGCAGGGCCCTGCCAGTAAATAAAAAGAAAAATGGCGTGAGAGAAGGAAGAAGACACCGAGTGAAAGATTGTTTTGAAAGCGGCGACAAGTGTAGGAGTTTCCATTGTAGTTATGTGTAATAACAGCTATCAATTCCTCTTTCTGACGCACCACAGCTCTATTCATCGTTGGCTACAATGTGATGCACCTAATTGTCTCTTGGGATTTTCTTCCGGAATGTCTGTCTGTTAAGATGGAGGCTGTTTCATACACAGAGCTGACCACGTTTCCAAACAACAACCCACCTTAAAAGTGCTGCATGTACATTTGCAGTAGTATGATATTTGGTGACAGTAGAGATTCCTAGTATCCGGCTTGTCTTCAGTTCAGGTTTCATAAGATTGTTTGATTTTTTTATTTTTATTTTTTTGTGCAATTATAGAAAGCTCAAGCTCCAGTTTCATTGACAGTACAATCTTTGTTTTCTCATATTGGACTGACGAGATAATAGATTTACAGAACTAGACAGGGTGATTCTAACTGGTTTCCTAAGCAAATTCAGTACCCATATAAACAGGACAACACAGGATGTAGTGTGCTCTGAACACAGCCTTTCTTACTTTAGATAATCTAGAGAACATGCTGATATGAGAAACTTTCACTCTGGTTCGTTGCAGATGACGCAAAAATATTTTCTGCTTGTTTTGGTCAATATCCTCCTCGTGATTCTTGCCGATTCTGGCACAAGCACAAGAGTAAACATACTGCCCTCAACGCATCACAGCAAATGTATTCATTTACTTTGTGGTCTAAGTGTGTGGGCAGAACGTCTTTAAGTGGGCAGAACTTTATTCTATCAAAAATACTAAAAGGGAGTAGATTCTGTTCCCTTCAGGAGTTTCCTCACTCGATCATTAACTTTTGAGCACAGGAAGCCGTTGTTGTCAACCTGGACGTCGACTGATCCAGTATACACATGACTGACGTGATCAACATTTTGTTTTGGCAGAAGTTTTAAGTCATATGCCTTCCCTGACACATCCTTCACCATGTTGCTTGTTGGAACTGTCACCAGTTTTGAAAAAAATTAAATACCTTACGTTGGCAATTGACTCTTGTAGTAGACCCCTCGATTGACTGTAGACTAATGTCGCAGCCATGTTCAACTCCATGTCGCGAATTTGTTTCTTGCTTACCATTTACTTGTTTATCACCAGAGTCAGAAGAAGAAAAAGCTATTGTCCTTTTCCAGACTAACATCAATCTTTCAATTTATATAAATGGAATTTTAAGTAGCATAAAAATGTATTCATGTCTATTTATTCTAGCCAAACATCCCCCACATAAACAAAACAAATTGTAGGTAAGTAAAAATGCCTTTTTAATATAATTCGGGTGAAGTAACCCCCTTAGCCTGGAGGCCTTCTACCTCCTGGAGTGTGAAGCAAAAACAGAATCAGAGCATTTAATCAGCGCAGTCTTGTCTCTGCCTCCTGTTTGTACGTGCACTGGAAGGTGGGTTGGGGGAGCATTATCATTGGAAGGAGCATTGAGCAACTGTCAGGGAAGCAGTCCGTGTCATTTGTCATGTCTCCCCGGGGCTTTATGACGTCGAGTGAAGTTGGAAGCCGCAGGCCCAGTCGCTGAACCACCCATCTAGTCTCGGCAGATGCGCTTACTGCCCCTCGCCATGGTTGACCATCAGGCCGGGCAGCTGAGCACCAGAATATCAATATGGCTCAGACTCAGCCGGACCCCGGGGACTATCTACAAGGCAAACAGGATAGCCTCCCCTCCTCATGGAGGACAGAGACTCAGCGCCGCCAGGGAGAGCAATGTAAACATGGCAGAAAGACGCTCTGTGGCACAAAACACCAGTTTGATTCACTGAAAAACGGTCCTTGAGATTTGGAAGTGCTACACCTGAGACGATTATCTCCGGAGTTGGCTCTTCTCTGCGGGAGAAACAGACAGGTCCATTGAAAGGCCATCTGTAGGCGGAGAGACAAGAGGCAGTAATCCTTCTGTGTTCATCATCTACACTGTCCTGAGAAATGTTTGGGTATAGGAGGAGGAGGAGGGAGAAGCTGTGAGGAGTAACGGGTCGACTGTTCCTCCTCTTGTCATGTGAAACCTGAAGTTTATCCTCTTGAGTCAATGACAGGGCCTCTCCTTTAAACAGGTTGGTGCACAGTGGAGGTGGTAATTTTGTGTGGCGATAAGCCCTTTATCTAATAGTAGGGTAGAATAATTCTTCTTTAAGTGGCAGCGGTGGTTCCACCTTCTCTGCTTTTTTTTTTTTTTTTTTTTTCTCTCTTCCCTCAGATTGTTCATGTGTTGTGATTTCACCGGTCAGCACTGTTGTTTTTTTTGTCCTGCGGCTGTTGATGTCGAAATGCGGATACCGTCCACTTAGCCAGACGCCCTCGCAGTGGCGCGGCTAGGGGATAAATTGTGGAGACATGTTTATCAACATAGAAGAAGTGCAAGTTACCCCTTGTTGGAAGAGAATAATGGAACCTAATTGAGCTGTAACATGCTGGCTGGTCGCCAGGCCCTTGAATTGAAAACTCTCTCCATCAGAAGGGGGTCTGAGTAGAGGGAGGGTGCCGGTAAAACACCGCAAGACATTTTGACATTGATGTGAAGCTCATTAACCATGCTTGGATCTTGTTGGGTTTAATTGAACGGATCTGTACATTTACCTGCAAGTGTGATGGGGGGTTTTGTGTGTGTGTGTGTGTGTGTGTGTGTGTGTGTGTGTGTGTGTGTGTGTGTGTGTGTGTGTGTGTGTGTGTGTGTGTGTGTGTGTGTGTGTGTGTGTGTGTGTGTGTGTGTGTGTGTGTGTGTGTGTGTGTGTGTGTGTGTGTGTGTTTTTTTTTTTTAAAAGGAAGTGCACCTGAGTGGGCCTTTTCTGTCAACCGAAGCACAGCCGCGGTAAAGTCAGATCAATTCTCTGGAGGAACAGCACAGTCTGTCTCCTGGCACCTGCCTTGCCAAGAACAGGAGGGAGAAAAGGGGTGGGTGTGGGGGGTAGGTAGAGCGGTGTGTGGGGGGGGGGGGGCATGAACGGGTGGGAAGGAGGAAAAACCCAGCTGCCTCTGTGCTTGAGCCCCGTGCTGCTTTTAAAGGAGCGGGAGTGGGAGGGGAGGGAGAGGAGAGGAGAGGCAGGGAGACTGCTGGCACCATCTGTACATGTCTTTTGTATTCCAGCCCTCATCTTTACACAGAGCGAGGCTGGTGTGCTCAGTGTTCAAATGAAAGGATAGGAGGTGCCTTTTGGGGTGCAGTGCTCTGAGAGGAGAAGGTGTGTGTTTGTGTGTCGAGGCAGAAATTCGGTTTTGTCCTCGGAAATTCGGCGCGCTCAGAGGACGTCTCGTGTCCTATTTATTTTACCTCTATCTGTGTGTGCTATTACAAGCCAGTGCGGCGTCTCTTCCCGCTCACGTACGTGTGTGGATGTGCTTGCGTGCGTGTCACTAAGCTTGTACCCTGTTCGCAAGCAGCCATGTGTGGTCAGAGCTTTAGGTTGCCATGTTTCTGATGGGAGTCAGAAGCTTTTGTTTGTTCCTCCCTCCTATCAGCCCCATTAGCCTGATGTCTCCTCGCTTACTGACTCACTCCACTTTTTTTTTTTTATCTCTTTCTCCTTGTGTCTTTTGCGTGCATGCGTATGAGTGTATGTGTGTGTGTGTGTAATCTGTGCCATGGCAGCCCATCCTTGCATGTGGCAGCAGGGTGGATCTGCCTGCGAGGACAGCCTGCGCTGTCTGCTGTCATATTGACGTGGCTTTTTGCACGAACCGCAGCTGAAATCACCAAGCGCTCTGTTTCACCCACCCACCCAACCCCTCCTGCTCCTTGCTCAGCCCTGGAAGTGCTGTGAATCATAAGAGGAGGTGGCTGCCGTGCTCTTTGATTAAAGCCACATTCCCTTTCTATCCGATGGCGCCACTAAGATGGGCGAGAAGGAGGCAAGAAAAAAGGGGAGTGAGATTGAGAGAAAAGTGAGGGTTTTTTTTTTTTGTAGTTGGCACAGTACAAACACATGCACTGCGGATGAAAAGCACGCGATTCAATCAAATTCTCTGTGGTAAGCTACCTAACCAAGCAGTTGGTAGATAGGTGGGGAGAGGGGGATGACTGGAGTCCATGGGCAGGCCCAGAGTGAACCCTAGTGGCCATGAGCAGCTGTGGCAGGCTGATGTTTCATGTTGCAGCATCCAGTTGCATCCTTTTGTTGAATACTAAATACAAGGGGAAAGCATATCTTCTCATAGCGACTGATTAAACAGGACAAATGATTCTGCGAGCTTTTGATGTTGACTCAAACCTAAAACCACATATCCAACTTAAATCAAGGCGTCGTGAAGAAACATGTCACTAAAACAATTAGTTGTGTTTTTAAACTTTTAATTCTCAATAAATGATTTCATTGAGTGCCTGGCAGGACATATTCATTTCTATTGCTCCAACATTGTCATGGAAACACCATGCACTGCACAGAACTCCCCAGTTTACCATGATGTATCGTACTCATTTATTCTCATAAACCATTTCATCACTCCAGCGATTGTTTTGCAATATCGCATTCATTATTTTTCCTCTCTCAGAGGCTTTTCATTCACTTGTTGTTTTCGTTTCATCTGCTCTCCTCCTCTCACGACCGGATTTTGTTGCTTTTTGAAGTGCTTGCATTCGGAGGAGCGTTTTACCTCTGCAGGTATTTTTCACAGGTGTCCGACAGCACTGATATTCTCTCCCTCTGCTCTCTTTCCAGCCCTTCTGTCATCGTGGTGTGAGGAGCTGGGACGCCTCCTCCTCCTCCGTCACCAGAAGAACCGGCAGAACGAGCCGCCGGGAAAAGTGCCCATGCAGCCCCCCATGAGCTCCATGAAGCCCGGCCTCTCACATGGGTCAGTGTTCACACTGCTGTGCTTTTTGGCTGGCGTCAGGCGCGTGTTTGTGTGTGTTGAGTGTGCGAACAGACCGACCGGACTCTTGGGGAAAGCCCTTCCTCTCCATGTGAAGCCCAGTGTTCCTTATGGATCAGTGGCTAGACAAACTGCCAGACAAACTGCTTGTAGCACAGTCAACAGTGACCAGCAGTGCCGCAGCCATTTGTGTATGGAAATAATAATTACACGCTCATTAGGAGGAAGAACATGGCTTCACTTAATAGTCTCGACAACAAAGTGCTTCCTTCATTTTCTTACAAATGCAAACACTTTAAAAATGTGGCTTTATTGTGTTTTCTCACAGGACAAATTGTTTTGCTGACATGATGTGTTTTTTTTTGTTTGTTTGTTTTTTGCTTGTCCCGTGCAGAGATGGGTCTTTTCCCTACGATTCAGTTCCCTGGCAACAAAACACCAATCAGCCGCCAGGCTCGGTGTCTGTGGTGACCACCGTCTGGGGTGTGACCAACACTTCACAGAGTCAGGTGAGGACTCACACCTGTCTGAGCATTGTCTCATGCACTCCCATTTCTGCAACAGTGTGGTGAATGGTTTATCCTCATGGGACTTTAGGAGGTGTCAGGATCATCAAATATGCTAATATTGTTCATTTAATTGGTTTGCAACTTCTAGGGGGGTTTTTTTCTGCGATATTTATCCTGGAAGAAAAATTGCACTGCAGTGTAACATTAATGTGGACTTATCGTGGAATATACAGATAATAGAAATGAAGCTTTTGCAAACATTGGTTCCCTCAGCACCACCTCACATCATCACGTTCGCTTTTGTATATTTGTGAACAGGTGTTGGGCAATCCCATGGCCAACAGCAACAATCCCATGAACCCCGGGGGCAACCCGATGGGCTCGGGTATGGCTGGTAACAATCCAGGCATGAACTCGGCTCAATTCCCCGGCCCGCAGCAGCAGTTCCCCAACAAAGGAAACTCTAACCAGAGCTACATACAGCAGGGTATGTACGGACGGCCGAACTACCCTGGAGGAGGAGGCTTCGGTGGCAAGTAAGTAGACAGTGAATCATCACGATTAAATACAACAATTTAATTTCATTTTGGGGCTATTTTTCAGTGTTGCTTAATGTGTTTGAACCTTTTCTTGCAGTTACCCTGGAGGACCGAATGCAGGACCGGGTGGAATGGGCATCCCTCCACACTCCCGTCCTCCCTCGGACTTCACGCAGCCCGCCGCTGCCGCCGCCGCCGCTGCCGTCGCTGCTGCTGCCGCCACTGCCACTGCCACTGCCACAGCGACTGTAGCCGCCCTGCAGGAAACCCAGAACAAGGACATGAACCAATATGGACCGGTACGGCAAAGCACTCAGCTGCTCGCGTCAGGGGAATATGTCTTGTCTGTGCACAATGACTTTGCCTTTAGATAGAATTCTTTCCATACTAACAATAGTGTATTGAGGCTTATTGCTGAACGAGGATAAATCATTGTGAAGGGTGAATGATCAGACAATGTAGTAATGGTAAAATAGCACATTGATCTACAACAAAAGCTAACAGACATTGTGTTCTTCGGCTGTTTTAACCTTTTGTCTCTCTGCAGTGTGAAGATTGTGAGCTGTGTAATAGACTTGTTTCAAATTTGCTCCATTGACAGTAAAGACTGAGACGGCTGATTGAGCCCATTTTCTCTTCCAGATGAGTTCCTCTTTCCAGATGGGACCAAACCAGGCGTACAACAGCCAGTTCATGAACCAGCCAGGACCCCGCGGCCCTCCATCCCTCCCTGGGAACATGGGCACAGGCATGAATGCATCCAACATGAGTGGGCCTCCAATGGGGATGAGCCAACCCAGGGGCCAAGGCATGGGGCCATTTGCGGCCCACAGCCAAAGGATGCCCCAGCAAGGCTATGCAGGGCCCCGGCCGCAGGGCATGGGTATGCAGGGCATGAAAAGGCCATACCCCGGGGAGGTGAGTGGACATCAGTCCAACAGCTGTGCCATCAGCATACACCCTCTTGTTAATGTTTCGTAACATGCTGCCATTGCACTCACAGCCAAGCTATGGTGGGCAGCAGTATGGACCAAACAACCAGTTCCCAAACCAGCAGGGGCAGTACCCCACACCCAATGCCTCCAGGCCGCTGCCATCCCCTAACTACCCCGGCCAGAGGATGCCAGGACAGCAGCTGCAGGGCCAGTACCCTCCGCCCAGTGGTGCCATGGGCCAGTACTATAAGGTACAATGCGGTATTTGATTAGAGGACTAGTGTAACAATATGGTATATGCTGTGTTATTGCAGAGTTTCATGGGTTTTTCTTTTTTTTTGGCTTTCTTTTTTAATGAAATTGCAGCAAGAGCCACCTTTCAATGGCCAAACAAATAACTTCTCTGGGAGTGGATATCAGTACAGCCAGGGGAACATGAACGGGGTAAGTCAGTCTCTGTAGTGCAATTCGTTTCCTTGCAGAATCCTAGTATTGGATTTGCAGTTTGCTGCTCCACAAATCTAACATCTTGTCTTCTATATAGCCTCCCAGGCCAGTGGGTAACTACCCCCACTCCCCAGTGCCAGGCAACCCCACCCCTCCGATGACCCCTGGAAGTAACATCCCTCCGTACCTGTCGCCAAACCAGGATGTGAAGCCCCCCTTTCCCCCTGACATCAAACCAAATATCACGGCTCTCCCTCCTCCTCCAGGTCGGTAACTGAAAGAGTTAAAGCCACTTGTACCTTGGAGGGATTTTTATGCTCAGAAGCGGTTTTCTCTGTACAAACGCAGCCAACCACAACGAGGAGCTGCGTCTGACGTTCCCGGTGAGGGACGGGGTCGTTCTGGAGCCCTTCAGGCTAGAGCACAACTTGGCCGTCAGCAACCACGTCTTTCACTTACGGCCCTCCGTACACCAGACACTCATGTGGAGGTAAGCCACAGAACACAATACAAATACAACATGGGGCATTGCATATTTTGTAAGTGTTAGTATTACCTATTTACAGTGACCTTTTTGTTGAGATGTGGTATTTCACATTGTAAATAAGTCCAGCTCTTACCGCTACAACAACTTGAATGTCGAATAAACACTGGAACTTGAGTTTCCAGTTTTGCACTTGTCTGCAAAGCAAGATTGGCCAAAGAAAGATATAACAGAAAAGCGTTTTAAATATCAGACATTGCTTCAAAATGCGTTTTTTTTCTCTCCTGTGCGCAGATCGGACCTGGAGCTTCAATTTAAGTGCTACCACCACGAAGACCGTCAGATGAACACCAACTGGCCGGCGTCGGTCCAAGTCAGCGTGAACGCCACGCCGCTCACCATCGAGCGGGGCGATAATAAGACCTCCCACAAACCCCTGCACTTGAAACACGTATGCCAGCCAGGAAGGAACACAATCCAGATCACAGTCACTGCCTGCTGCTGTGTGAGTACACAAATCTCCAGAACTAATGAAAAGAGGTTTATACGAATCCTGAAACAGACATATTTGCCAGTAAGATCCTGTTTAAGCCATACGCAAAAAAAAGAAATCTACCTTCAGATGATATGTCATGGTAAAGCTTATAAAACAATTAAAAAAAAAAAGATCTGTCGTATCTTTGTCCCTTTGGGTATACATGTTGAAACCATAAGAAAAAAATGCTGAACTAATACGCCCTTTATAGGATGCGTGTGATGCTGACAGTGATGTTTCTCCCCGCAGTCGCACTTGTTTGTGCTGCAGCTGGTCCACAGGCCCTCGGTTCGCTCCGTCCTCCAGGGCTTACTGAAGAAGAGGCTCCTGCCCGCAGAGCATTGTATCACCAAAGGTATGCACGCTGACGCGCACGCACGCATTTTTCAGCCTCAATCTCCCGATTGTGTTTCTGAGTCCTTGCTCACGCGCCTCCTTCTCCCCTGCCTTGAAGTTAAGAGGAATTTCAGCAGCGTGGCGGCATCGTCTGGCAACGCCACGCTCAACGGAGAGGACGGCGTGGAGCAAACGGCCATCAAGGTCTCCCTCAAATGTCCGATCACCTTCCGGCGAATACAGCTTCCAGCGAGAGGCCACGACTGCAAACACGTCCAGGTGTGTGTTGTAATGTTTGGTTTTGTTTCTTGAGGTGTTCATGCTTTTACAGTGAAAAGAACTTGACAGTATTTACTGACTTTCTTGTTGTTTTCGTAGTGTTTTGATTTGGAATCGTATTTACAACTGAACTGTGAGCGGGGGACATGGCGGTGTCCTGTATGCAAGTAAGTTCTGTCTAATTCACAGACTAAAAAGTACTATTTTTATCTGTATCTCTGTTTTTTTTTGTGTGCTCGAGCACTTGAAGATGACTCAAGATGACTCAAGTCTCTTTTCTCTCTCCTCAGTAAAACAGCGTTATTAGAAGGATTAGAAGTGGATCAGTACATGTGGGGAATCCTCAACGCGATTCAAAAGTAAGCTGAAATAAAACCCATATTAAAAACGGCATATATTCCTTATTATAGTCTTTGTAACCTTGTGATTTTATATCCATCTTACCAGCTCGGAGTTTGAGGAGGTAACGATTGACCCGACGTGCAGTTGGCGGCCGGTGGCCATTAAATCTGACATCCACATCAAGGAGGATCCAGATGGACCGCTGGCCAAGAGGTTTAAGATGATGAGCCCCAGCCAGATGATCATGCCCAATGTGATGGAGATGATAGCCCAGCTCGGCCCCGGACCGTCACCGTACCCATCGCTACCATCGGGCCAAGGGGTCAACAACAGCGAATATGGCAGCCAAGGTAATGTAAACAAATATATGTGTACTATTAACTGGGACATATTGTGGTGTTTTTGGAGAAATATAGACAAAAAGCTTGTTTTTACACATTTTTTTTGTTGTTGTTGTTATTGCGTTTGTGCAGGGAATAGTTACCAGGGGCACGGGAACTTCGACTTCCCCCACAGCACCCCCGGTGGTACGTCGATGAACGACTTCATGCACGGCCCTCAGCTGTCTCACCCGCCTGATCTGCCCAACAGCCTGATGCCACAAGACAAGCCACTGTCCCACAACATGCCTGATTCAGTACGTCCTGCCACCATTATGTGTTACCGTATATGTACGATCTTAGTCTGGAGTTAGAAACGCAAATGAATGCGACGATACCGCGAAGTAGATCGCATTACAAGTTGGGAAAGAAAATTGCGTGGGATCATTTTTCTTGTGGTTTTTCGTCTTCAGATACCTCATTCTGCCGGTGGTGATCCGTCACATGGTCCCATGCAGCAGAGTTTACATGCGTCTCCACACCCTGGGAGCCAATCAGGGCAGCAGCTACACCACAGCGGGCCTCCTCAGCCCTCACGACAAGCACCACCTCCTCCTCCTCCTCCACCACAGCAGCAGCAGCAGCAGCAGCAGCAGCAGCAGTCCGGCCCCAACAGCCATCCCCACAGCGACCTGACCTTTAACCCCTCCAGCAGCTTGGACAGCCAAGCGGGGTCAGACATGCCTGAGCCATCTTTAGATGTGAGTGCAGGAAATGTATTTTAATGTAATTTGTTGGGGTTTTTTTTAAGTCTCTGCAGTTTAATCGGGGAATCAATCCTTAAATATATTCCCTTTTCCATCTGTCCTGCAGCTTCTTCCAGAGCTCGCTAACCCAGATGAACTTTTGTCGTACCTGGACCCACCGGACCTCCCCAGCAATAGCAACGACGACCTTCTATCGCTCTTCGAAAACAACTGAGGCTCATTCAGACCCACAGACTTTGCTGACTGCCCTGCAGTCACGACGAGAACCCACGGCGGCCGCTCAGTACTTGAGAAACACAAAGATGCACTCCCTTTCTCTTCTTCCTCTTGTACAGTTTTCATTCGCCAGCGCAGATTGACTGAAAGAGGTTAAAACTCAAAAGACACAGCAGGACACGGGGGAGGGGGTCGTCCCCCCCTCCCCAACCCGCGGTGATACCTTTGAACTGTGCAGCTATACTCGGTTGTTTTTTTTGTTTTTTTTCTTTGTTTTTTTTGTTTTTTTTGTGCCACACACGTGTATGTGTGCTCATTAGGAACGTGTTGTAGCATTTTTACTTTTTTTTTTTTTTTTTTTTTACTTGTGTTTTATTTCCTTTTTGAGAAGAAAAAGGAATTCACTGTAAAAAAAAAAAAAAAAAATACAAAAACAAAGAAAACAACAACAAAAAACTAACAGAAAAACCTACGCTATCTGGCCAGTTGTGTGTTACGTTATTCCAACCTGAGAGGCCACAGCTTCCTGGTGTCACAGCTTCATTCCCTGGCTGGTCTTGTTAGTCGCACTGTTTTACCCACCACACATCATTTAAAAGCACAAGAGATTCTGGCAATGCAAAAATAAGCAAATTGTCTTAACAAACAAACAAACAAAAAAAAAAAACAACGAATAAAAATCACTTAGACCTTTCGACACCGTGCATTTCTGAAAACGGGTCACTCTGCCAATATTTTGAAAACTTTTTCCAAGGATGTTCGGCTCCCACTTTGTTTACAATGGAGGTAGTCACATATTTTTGTCAAAAAAAAAAAAAAAAAGATGACATTTTGGCCCCATAATGACAAAAAAAAAAACACCTTTATATTGCATACCATACCTGAGAATAGCATATTGCCCTCCTGTACAAAGGAGAGATTGTGGTGCAAAAGGAATGGTACAGAACGAGAGATTGGGGTTCCTGTGCTGCAATTATTGCTTCCTGCTCCGGCTCCTTCCACGCCATCCGCTCCGCGTGAGCCCCGGTCGTCGCTCGTGTCAGCGTTTCTGCAAAGTTGCATCTCTTTCCCTGTTAAATGATGTGCTGTTTAAGTAGTCTACCAAGTGCATGTGTGCCAAGCCCTCGTCTAGTGCTGTTCCAAGTGGTTGAAAAAAAAAAAAAAAAACCTTTAAAAAAAGATAGTGTGTTTTTTTTTTTTTTGTATCATTTGCTGTTTCCACAGATCTTTTGTTTGTACATTTGTTTTTGATTTCCGTCAGATTTAGTATGATTTTTATTTAACACTAACATTGAAGGGATAAAGCGGATACCAGCAGTACATTCGTCATGTATTTGCTGGATATATTGAGTTAGTTTGTTTGGTTTTATTTCTTCCTTTTTTGTTTTTGTTTTTTTTTGTTTTATTGTCGCTGCATAATTGAACTCTCCATAAATCTTTTGGGAAACTGTTCAACATCACCAAAGTTAGAGGGATGAGGATGGAAATGCTTGTGTTTGCTTGGGTTGTGTATAAGATCGTGTGTGTGCGTGTGTTTGTGTGTGCGTGTGTGTGTGTGTGTGCGTGTGTGTGTGTGTGTGTGTGTGTGTGCGTTTGTGTGATGGGCGGTAACGTTGGTTCCTAAAGTTATAGGAGGGAACAGAAGTAACAGTTTCCCAGTCACTGCTGTTCAAAAAGTTGTTTTCAAAGCAGTATTGGCGCAGACTTTGTTTTGTTTTTGTTTTTAGTTCCGTTTTCAATTTCACTTGTTGAGAAGAGTGCTGTTCCGTATGCAAATGTATTATTTTTTAAGAAATGCTATTGTACTGTAAATATCATTGTGAATATTTTTGTATCATCTCGATGACGTTTGTCCTCCAGTCGTTAGTCGTCCAACCTAACCGCGTCCGCTTCCACATCTTGACCACTGACTTTGTTTGTAACCAGCCTCTTGCAGCTGCCTGGCCTCGCTGTCACGCTGAAGCCAGTCTCAATGTCTCATAAGCTACTTCCTGCAGGTCGTCGTGCTTTCCAGTCACTTTTCGTCGCCTGACGTCGCCTTTTTTTTTTTTCCTCCTTCTTCTTCTTCTGTTTCCTCCAACTTGCGTCCGCCCACTTCGGTCGTTTGGCATCATTTCAGTTTCACATGTCAGGTTCAGTTTGAAGCAATACTTTCGTTCTCTTTTGCAAAGATGTATTGACTGAAAGTAATCCATGTTTGTTTATTCACGGATTTATGTTCACCTTTTATCAATGTTACTGAACAGTTTTTCGGAAAAAAAGTTGTGGTATCAGCTGGCTTTCAGTGTAATTAGTGAGCTATGTGAATATCATAATTGTTGCTAATTGTCAATACACAGTGGTATTTTAAAAATATATCACAACCATATTTTAAAGAAATTCATGATATTGTTTATATTTTTGTTAAAGAAAATGTGGCTTTTTTTTAAAAGCACAAGACCATATACATTTTTATCCCCTTTTTGTTGTTTTTGGTAAATTATTTTGTACTGGTTTCTTTTTTTTTTCCTTATTAATCTGTAAGGCTAGAAATCCAATTTCTTTCGATTGTAGCATCGTGCTGAATTAACCACCATGATTTTATGTAAACGTCATTTTAATTGTCATTCGAGGAATGTTTGCTTTCGTTCCAGTTCAGAGCACTGACATGTTTCATATTTAAATCATTAAAACACGAGTCCATCTCAAAACATATTCAAACGACGCACTGCCACGTTTTCAATTCCCCGCCAGATGAAAGGGTTTGTTGAGTCCCATTGGAGCCGCGATCATTTCATGTTCTGCTGTTACTTTCAAGTGAGCCAATTTGGTGTTATGAGGCAGCACCCTGAATCTGTACTTGCACAATCACAATAAAGGGCCATTTCTTTTGGGGGAGATGTTGTTTGAAATTTTAAAAAAGAAAAGGAAAAAAAAAAAAAAAAGAAAAAATATCAATGAAAGAAAAAAAAATCTGAGAGTAAGGGCATGTTTATCAGTCTGTCCTGGAACGGATGTTGAGGGCAAGGCTGCCAAACGTCCCAAGGATGCCTGTATATATGTACATTAATATAGAGACGTGAACAGAAATGTATTCATTTTCCCTGGGAATGTGCATTGTTTCTTCAGAATAATAAAAAGCTTGCAACCCCTCTACTGGAAGTGGCTGAATATGGAAAATGAATCTCGTTAGTTAGTGTCTGTGGGTTTTTCTCTCAGCATTTCGTTCCCCCCTCTGTATTATACTTTCACCTCTTTTGTTATGGGAACTGGGACAGCTATGTTTTACATGTAATATTTAGCGTAAGTGTTCTCGTCTGTCACCTGCTTACTCTTGAGGTGCTAAAGTTATTCTTTAAAAAAAATAATTTAAAAAGCAGAAAAAAAAAACAATTACAAGGGTACATAGAATTTGCTTGGAGGTGAAGGGGAAGATTGACGGGAGGGACGGGTGCAGAAGATTGTAACCAAATCCATAGTTTGTACAATTTTTTGATATCATAAACAGTCCGGGGGGGGGGAAATAATACAATCTAAGGTGATTCATGCAACGTGGCCATTGTCTCCATGTTTGTACATTGTATGTACAATCATTTCATATTCTAAACTGGTCAAAAAATAAAGGAACTAATTGTGATTTTTAGTCTTGCAGAACTGTATGTAGTTAGATGATGTGACAACTTAATATTTATCTAATAAATATGTATTCAGATGATACCTGTATGTCACTGTGGTTCTGTGTTTTTGTGCCGTTTGCTTTACGCGCCTGACTCCTGCAGGATGCTCGCCCAAGCACACGTTGCAAACGATGGTGCGCTGACACACGTTTTGGCTTCGAGTCAACACTGCCTTTATGTGGAAGAGATATCAGTCCTCGTTCATTAACACATCAAATAAGGGAGACGAGGTGGCTCTGTGCAATGCGTTTAACAGCTGCTCTTTTTCTTATGCAGAGAGAATATTGTGCACTAAAAAAAAAAAAGTGCCACACTGTGACAGGAGATGACAGATCTGCTCTTTTTCTGCTGCAGTAAGAGAAAGAAAAAAATCCTCTTTTTTTACTATTCATACAGAGCAGATTGAATACATTTATTTCAAGTGACTATATTTCATGAAAGCAGAACAAGAGAAGTTTAAATCTCCATTCCTTTCCTTGAATGGAAGATAAAATATTTGATCAAGATTGCTTTTATATTATTCTCAATGGGTGTTGGGTGGGTGTTCCAGAGGCAATAAAAAGCAACAGTTTCAGTGCTAGCTGGATGCTTTTAATTCTTCTGAGTATTTCTTTTATAGTCTGAAACTGTCACCACTTTTACTCTTATGGTTTTGTATTAAAGCTTATTTTATTTGTTCATTTGATCATTTTATATTGGTCTCTATTACAGTTACAGTAAAGTCTATTTGTCAAAACATGTTTCCATTTAATCTAAAATCCAAATTATAAAAGGAAGAATCAAACTGTATGATCCAGATGCTGAGTTTTCTTTATATTAGAGCGCCCCACACACACACACACACACACACACACACACACACACACACACACACACACACACACACACACACTACTACTACTACTACGCTACTGTAAAGATCAATATTTGTCCGCAACAACAATGTAATTTCTAGAGAGAAAATCAATCCAATGCAAAAATTATTTAATGCATCATTTGATCAAAATCGGTAAATAGAAAACCGTAATAAGATTTCACCACCAAAATTCTAGGTATGTTTTAAGGAACTTTTTGGTGGAAAAGACAAATCCTGCCATGGACAGGAGGTTTCAAAGTCAAGGGCCCTGGTGGAAAAGGGACAGTCACTTTTGATTTTCAATCTGAGGCTGCACAGAGGGTCATAAGGGTCAGGGTCGATCTTAGTAATGTGGAAGGGGTATATGCCCAGACATCATTTAAAAGTTGGTTGTCAAATCTTTCTAGTAAAAAAAAATTATCCAATCCAAAAAATAAAAATGTGTTATTGTAAAATATTAAGAAATTGGTAGCAGTCTGCACGTCACCAACCTCAAGTCCACTGTTCAGCCTGAACACGGTATGATCCGTCTACAAACTCTGATTTTAAAATTTGAGAATATTTGTTTTGTGGACGGTTGTTTCCTTTCATTAAAGCATCTGTACCTCATCACAAGTGAAGGATTTGTCCTGCAGACGCTCAGCAGTACTTAAGGCTGACCTGTAGAGGGCACTGTTTGGAAGCGTCCACCAGAAATCACCTCGTAAATCTCGCGAGACTTTGAGCCGGAAGCACATTTCCGGTTATGTAGCGTGACTTTAGAAAGCCCATTCCTGACCCGCTTGCAGCCTGTGTTACCTCTGTCAAGCATGTTTCTTTTGTCCAACCGGGTGAAGGTTTGCTCCCTGGCGTTCACCGCCGCTCGGCTGTGCAGCAGCGGAGCGGCGGCCGCGAACAGCAACCCCACGGTCTTCTTCGACATCTCTGCGGACAACCAGCCGCTCGGAAGAGTCACCTTCGAGGTGAGCGGAGCCAAACAGTCCCGCATGGCTGCTTCCGTGTTACTGTCACTGCCAGGACGAGACTCAAAACGGGAATAAGCCTACAAAGTTTTGTAAGCCTCCGGCAATTTAACCTTTTGTTTGTATTGCAGCTCAACGCTGAAGTTGTGCCGAAAACTGCAGGTAACTACAGTTTTATATGTGTATATATATAGACAAACGACTTAAAACACATGTAAAGGCTTCAGTGTTATAGTGATGTGTTGTTTATCACTTTCCAACTGTTGTCAACAGCTGGAACTACAATATTTCTGCTTAAACATGGCAAGAAAAACACCCAATCATTTCAGTTTTATGGAACATAGGAACTTCCAAGTAAAGCACAATTGTATGAGTTTCTTGTGAGGGTTGATTTATTGCTCATTCAAACGTAATACAATGAAAGTAATGCAATGTCTTAAAAAGATTTTACTTTTCCATATGACTTCCATATAACTTGCTCTCTGAGCTCATTCGCCTGCATGGACTAGCAGGACAAAGGTCATGACCTTTTTTTAAAAAATATATTTTTATTTGCAGAAAACTTCCGTGCTCTTTG
Organism: Blennius ocellaris; assembly: GCF_963422515.1. Lineage (NCBI taxonomy): Eukaryota > Metazoa > Chordata > Actinopteri > Blenniiformes > Blenniidae > Blennius > Blennius ocellaris. Next base: position 14,465,907 of record NC_137670.1, on the reverse strand, counting down.
CACAGGGGAGGAAGGGTTTGGTTACAAGGGCTCAATTTTCCACAGAGTGATCCCTGAGTTTATGTGCCAGGTAAGGCCTCCTGCTTTTCACTCCACACATCTTTTTGTGTACTGCTGTCATGTGGAGGATGAGACCTGCTCTGTGTCGTCAGGGTGGAGATTTCACGAACCACAATGGAACTGGAGGGAAGTCCATCTATGGATGGAAGTTCCCCGATGAGAACTTCAAACTGAAGCACACTGGACCCGGTAATGACGCGCAGAACGGACACACTTTCATAGGGTATTGATTTACACAAACGCAGCACAATAAGCGGTCAGTCGACGGAATATGGAGTTCCTGTTTGATTTCAGGACTGGGCTGTGTTAACTGCGTGTTTCAGACCTGGTGCGTCACCGCAGGGTAAAATTAGATCTAATAAGTGCAGCATAGTCGAACACGTCAGCTCAGTGTGACTCTGGACAACAAGACGTTAGACTCTGCAGCTGGGAAGCAGTCAAAGTCATCTTTACAGTGAGGAGTTTACAATTCACTTGACAAAAGTTAAATAATTCACCAGGAGCAGAGTTAATATTTGGATTGAGATTAAAATTGATCACAGTTTGTAGTTTTGTTTCTTTACTTCTAGTTGTTCTGAATTGCAGAATTATTAGATCTACGTTTTACTTGTGCAATTAGGCTTTTAAAGCGTTGATGAGGGTTGGAGTTTTGCTCTTCTGATTGGTTTTATATCCCCAGGTTGGGCTTGGCCAGACCTATTCTGCATGCAGATGACATGAATACTATGTAATCTGTCTTATTTGCATGAACGTCACTATCAGCCTGAATGTCTCTAAAGACCATTCAAAAATGTGGTGCTTTAGCAGAGTTATTTTACAATTACATCCCCTCTTTTTTTAATAGACATCAATTTGTTCTACTTGTGTTCTGCCACCAGGTGGCAGCCTTTCACTAATGTATTGTGTAGCACAGTCATTCCCTGGAGTCCCAGTGACTTGAAAATGTGTCAATTCCATGTGAGTTGTGAATTAGAGGCCCTGTGAAAGCCACATTCTGACAGACATGCCCATTTTCAGAACGCACACCTCAAGGAGCCACTCAAACCTTAAATCAGTGGCCCTTTTCTGAGCTCTGCTCCAAAGCACAAGAGCTACTTTGATGTCATTGGGATCTGACCGAATCTGAATTTCTTCTAATTAAGGGATCTTGTCCATGGCCAATGCCGGACCCGACACGAATGGATCCCAGTTCTTCATCTGCACCGCTAAAACAGAATGGTAAGTACCGACAAACACGATGTTCATAGACAGTAGGCTATTGTGGGATGTTTTACCTTTATTTCTCTGTCGCTGATATTCTCTGTAGAAACCAATTTACCGGTAGCTGGTTTTCCTCTTTTAGTTCAACTTGTAGTATTTAAGAGATTAAAACTGTCTGGAAAATACTATTCTCAGCCACAGCCTTTTAGAGAGATGCTTAATGATGAATGCAACTTATGTTGGGTTTTCTTGTGTTTCCTCTTTGGGGGGAAAAGAAGCCTGCACTGAATTGTTTACGAAACATTCTGAGAAATGAACCGTAATTGTTTTTGCTACTTCGTCGAGACCAGATTGGAGATCTTTACAGATTCCACTCGGGTTAAATTTAGCAGAAACACTGGTACGACCCTGTAAAAATCCACAAGTTCAAAGAGTCTGTTCACCAAAACGCGTCATTCCACCATCCCAGTGGATCAATACTAAAACGCCCGTCTTTCTTCCCGATGCAGGCTGGACGGCCGGCATGTTGTCTTTGGCAGCGTAAAGGAGGGACTGGACGTGATCAAGAAGGTGGAGTCTTTCGGCTCTCGCTCCGGGCGGACCGCCAAGAGGATCACTATCGCAGACTGTGGCGAGCTCAAGTAGGCTCCCTGCGGGCAGTGGACATGCTCACCCTCTTCATCTCCTGCTGCATTTCATAGAAAAGCTTGAATGAAAGAGTTTGATTCTCGAGTCCTGTTCTCAGAGTGCCGCCGGCCTCTTTGTGCTGAGAAGTTCAGAACCTCACACTCGGTCTTTTGTGGTATTTGGAGGCGGTGGTGGTCATCGTTCAGGTAACTACGGTATGAAATGTGAACTTGAGATATAAAATAAATAGAGCCTCTACTCAATGTGAAAACAAGATGTTAACTCATGGTGACAAAGTGGTTGGTGAAAAGAGCATTTATTTACAATAAAAAAACATGTTTTTTGTCTAAGATGTCCTCTGTGTTTTTATGAGGCGAGTTGTCGTCACATGATAAAAAACCTACAAGGTGAAGTGTCTGAAATGAGGCTGTTGAGTGAAAACGGTGTGAACCGTCATTGGAAAAAGGACTTATCACCACCGAGGAATGAGATCTGTCTTTTCTCATTTTTCCCGCCAGGTTCTGCGTTCCTCATCAGGTTCAGTTGAGCAATGAGCTCAATCCCTCTAATATTTACCGAGGTTACTATGGGTTACCACCAGTGGTATAGAAGACGGCGAACTCTAATCTGGGAAGATGGAAATGTAGAACTTAATGTAAGTTATACAGAAGTAAATATAATCTGCAGGCCTTGAAATCTCAGAGGTGACAGAAGAATTTGCATTATTAAGGAAGTGCAGGTTTATGGGATATCCTGAGGTTCAAAAGTAAACATATTTTCAACTTGATCGATAATACCTGACTTTTGAGCTTTTTATCGGTGTCGTTGCTTCATAGATGCATCAATATTATTATGTATAGCACTACTATATAAGTGGTATGCAACCTTTATGACCAAAAGAGCTGCTTTTCTCACATTCTATCAAATTTAACTGGAACCACAAAAGACCTTTGACCCTCAAATGAGGCTAAGTAGCTTCTAAAATTTCTTGATAGAAAAACTATATCTTGTGTTGATTTTATGAAGTTTCAGTTAGTATTTAGGATGGTATTTCATTACATTTCCAACTGTTTCTGTCCCTAAATTTAGCGGTTTCACCTTTTTTCCCCCAGTATTTTTCTTAGAGTTTGACATTTCAGCTTTATTAAGTCTTTTTTTAAACTTTTTTTTTTTGGTTAAATTTTGCTTCCATTTGAAGCTTTTCTCTTTTTTAAATTGGGAAGAAACTAAAGTTCTGAAAACAGGTGGTAGCCATTGGCTGTTAATTCTATTTAATTAGCATTAAAATCGACATTGGCTAAATTCTGCACTTAGTGAAATACTTTATTACTTGCTACCATTCATACAGACCAAATCAAAGACTCAACAAGCCTGTTTAAACAGCTTTTAATGTAAAAACACTTCAGTACAAAGGAGTCCATGTCACTCATTACTCATATTAAGGCACAGTAAAGGACATTTCACACATCACTTCAAAGTCCATCTGTATTTCTCGTTCTTTTTCTTCACACACACTCGCATGCATCTTCCACCTAATCCTTCACAAACTTTGGTACATTCAGACTTACTTCTGATCATTGTATTTTTTTTGTCTCATGTTACATATGAGACCCATAAAGAAGCACTTTGGTGAGTCAGTTCAGCAACTTGTGCTAAAATAGAGCCTGTGCATTTTACTATGTCACGCGAGCAAACACTCCACAATGTTGCATCTGTTTATTTAAACACTGGAATGATAAACTGCCTGATGTTTTTTTTTTTTTTAAACAAATTGGAAAATGTAGTGTATAAAGCCTATTAGTCAGCTAATATTGTCGTGAACTACAGTGAGTACACCTGTATGAAAACCTTTTGTTAAATGATTGGAAAGTGTATGACTTTACATTTTGTCTAGATGTGTGCTCATAATGTACTGTATTCCTTTTACAAAGTTCGACCCTGCTTGTGTAGTACAAAACAACATGCAAGGTTTGTTTTGTTTTATTGATCCAGCTTCTTGACACAATCCACTCAGATACTTCTTGGGTTTTTTTGTTTTGTTTTTTTTAACCGTTCCTGCAATTGAGCAACTTATCCTATTTAAAGTCAATTTTCTTTTGTAATCACATAAGTATTTATAGTTGCTACATTGAATTTAGTTTTTACCCTGAATTATCCAATTTCAGAAGTCTTGCCGTCCCTTCGGAGGGCAACTAAACCTGAATCATTTCACATTTAAGTCATATAGCATGTAGGTGTACTCACAGCTGCATGTCTCTAAGCTTTAATAAAGTATTATAATGAACACAATATGACTTAAAAATATATGTTAAAAAAAAAAGAAATGTACCCACCAGTACTGATAATACAGATACACATTAATACTGCTTCCGAGTAAAGAATTGCATATTTTATACAGACAGAAAACACACATTTTACTTTAAGTTATTTCTGAACTATACAAACGTGTAAAAGAGAGTCGGTCTTCTTCCGGAAACTCTTTGCTCCAACGCGACGCACTTGAGCGAGAACAGAGAGAACGAAGGTTTTCTTAATTCACAGTTGGTGGGATTCTTGGTTCAGAGTTAAGACTTCAAATAAATGTTCACATCATGATAACTGAGTAACTTTCAGGTCCGTCTGCAACAAAAAAAATATTGCAGAATAGGCACTGAGAGATATTGCATTAAACAAAACTTATACTTTAAAGTCACAGTGACCAAGAGGATATTGCAACAAAATAAATGATAAGACCCTTTGCAGTATAAGAATTGTTTATTATCTTGTATATATATATATTTTATATTTTTTTTAGTAACTGAAGCATAACTATCCCTTTTTGATGAAAGTCTGGGGGAGTATATGAAGCACGCGGGCCGTGTCATTGCACACGGCGGCAGTAGTAGCCCAGGACTTTGCATTTCTCGCACAAGTGTTGCGGATGCTCCTTGCTCTGGTCGGACACGTCCAACCCTTCCGGTTTGTCCAGAGGTTTCTGCAACGAGGACACGAAGCTGCTGATGTCAGTGATGAAGACTTCGGATGTTTCCCAGGGTAAATATGAATGTGACTTGATCTCAGGGACCCCAAAATTGCCACCACAAGCTACTTACCTGCTTGTGAGGGTAAACGTTGATGTGGCACTTAATGCATTCTTGTCCCATGTTGGCCCAGGAGTTCCCACTCATCCACTTCCTCTTGCACTTGGGGCATTTGTATTCCCCGAAACACCTCTTCTTTCCCTGGTACGGGGTCAGGCCTTCACCTTTGGGTCGAGCCTGAACAAAAGTGTACAGCGCACAGTTTAAACACTGTCGACACCGGGGTGAAATCCAACTGAGGTATGTCTCCGCGTATAAACTTCAACAGCTTTGCAAACATTTTGGCTTTTGCCTCTCACCACCTTCGACTGGAGGAGAGCAACTGACCTGTTTTGTACTCTTTGGACGTCGGCCAAATCAGAGCTCTGAGTGATTAGAGGTGGGGGAAGTGATCGCCGCCCTGACGGCAGACCGAGGAGCTCGGTTTATGGACTAGTTCTAAAGAGTATTCAACTAATAGGAAAAAGGACGAGAGAAGAAACAGTCGAATTTATAGTATTTGTGTTGTAGAGGGAGAACAAGTTTCAGTTTATTTGAAAAGAAAAAGGGAGGCTCAGCTTCTCCTCCCTCCAGCTGTGCTCCCAGGGGACCATAAAGGAGGCCCCTGCAGGGCGGGGGGGGGGGGCTTGCTGCTACAGGACAAATACCGCAGGCTCTCAGTCATCCCTCCCAGCTGGCCCCAAACCACCAATCAGCACACTGGGATCTTAGTAGGGAGGAAATAAAACCCAGATGAACTCTGCACTCGTGTAACATGACAAAAATCCTAAACCCATCACGGAGGGGGGAAAAAAAAGAAAAAAAATCATCTGGACAAGCCTGCTTCAAATTAGAACCACTTGAGCTTAAAACTAGGCCAAGGTGCTCACATCAAGTCTTGTTTTGGTTTTCAAAGCAGGAATACAAGTCAGCTTCAAACTCCATTCATTTCAAGGAATACATCTGTTTCTCAAAACGTTTTTTTTTTTTTTAATGTTTTTTTTCCCCCCCAAGACTCCAAAAGCAAAGTTTCTAACTGTTGCGGGCATTTTAAAGGCCGCGCCGTGTCGCTCTGCCACCATGGGGCACTGTGGGAGGTCACGTTTGAAGGCAGCCTTCTTTGTGAAGCGCCTACCGGGAGAGCGGACAGATCATCATCTTCCTGAGGGAGGAAACAGCTTTCACTCTTCTGAACAAGCAAAACAAACTCTACGTAAAGCCCGGAGCCCGCAGGGCAGCAAAGGGCCATGGCACACTCCAGAGTTTCCACCAGTTCCATCAAAGATGTCACACTGACATCCGACAGAGGAAGATCACACTTTGACCCGGCCGAGGACGGAGACTCTTCCAGGGAGGAGGAAGAAAAGAGTGCATGAATCCCACATCCTCCCGTGTACATGGAAGTATCTCATATAATGATGAAGCCTTTTATTATTATTTCAATATTATGTTGCTTGATCGCTTGAATAAATTGACATCGTGATACACTCAAAAATTGCCAAGACACAGTTATATGCATTCATGCAAGTGATATTATGGATTGTGAAAGCTTTTTGCAAATATTCAGAGACTTTTAGATACAATTTGCTTCATCACAGATTATTTTTTTAACTATAAATTGTGAAATGTGTTAAAGTGTTGATGCAATGATCATAACGTAGAATAACAGGTGGTTCGGGTAGCATAGAAAGTGCGGATGTAGGTATTGGGTTGCAAGCATAAAGCCGTAGAAATTCATCCGAGAAGTAATGATTGTGAATGACAGCCGAGGTTGTGCCATGTTTTTAATTTACATTCTTATTTTTAACTTGTAAACGTAGCACAATGTTATTGGTGTGTTTCCTATTAATGCTTTGTGCTAGGGAAGGTAAGATACAAAAACATTTCTCAGAAATATAATTAGATTTTGAAAGGGAAGTATAATTACTGACATATTGTTCTTGACAGACTGCAGGAGTTGTTGGGACCTTACACTGAAAACTACAAAAGGCAACCGAAAGCTTAAAATGTATAATCTGAATGAAAAGTGATAAACAAAATGTACCTCCAGTGGTATTGCTTGGAACATGAAAGCTTAACGTTTTGGCTACGGGCAAAGGTTGATTTATGAACACAGTTGACATCTGACCTCGCTCTCTTTGTTGTCCAGGAAGAGGAATTGAATAAGCGCAAAGTATTACTTTTCACCAAAACCCGACTCTTCATGTTCGATCGTAGGTGTTTGCGTTACAACACCTGTTTGCTTTTATGAGGAATACATGCTAAATACATTTATTATGCGTATTACAACACAACCCTCCCAACAGTCGTAACTTATATTGTGTAACCTAAATCAGGCCCAGACTGCACACAGCAACATAAAGCCAGATTCTTAAGCTGGAGCAGATAAGCTTTGGCCCAGATCCCGGCGGCCTGGTGAGAGAGGCCCAGGAGGTGGCTGCCTCCCTCTGCCATCATCTGGAAACCATCAGGATAAACAATGGACTCCTCCAAATCCTCACCCCCTGCCTTCCTTTCTCTCTCCCTCCCCCCCTCGCCCCCAATCCCTACACTCCCATGCCCCCATGAGACGTTCGTCTCAGAGAACACGGTAACAGAAAACTTACAGGATACCATGTGGTCAATTACTGCGCACTAACAAACCCACAGCTCTCTCTCTCTCTCTCTCTCTCGCTGGGTTTAATTAGCATCAGATCCCCATAACATCAGCGAGCGGTCCAGCTGTTACCAAAGCAAAAACAACACATTAGTGCCTGCGCATGTGAGCCACAGGAACGAGTTCACCGTCGTTTTAAAGACTCCACTGCTGGTTTCAGTGATATCTTCATTAGCTTGTGAAATCGTTTCAATAGCGTTGAAAACCACAAATGGTTGAACTTATCAGAAATTATAATAACTGAATAAAATGCCGACATATTAACCGATTTTAAGTTAAGACAATCAAATAAATACATTGAAAATTTACAGGTTACACTTTACTAAATGGAAAAAGCGAATGTCTTTTCAATTTTCGAGCCTCGCAAAATCTTACGTCTTGATTAGCTCTTGATGTGTTTCAAGGATTCAAAGACTTACTTTTCACACCAGAAAATTCATTATTTATACACATTATTTGGATGAAAGTGGCAGAATCAGTTCTTTATGATATAAATACTTCTAAAACTTAGTGACTCGAAAAGTGGTGTTTCTAAATATAATGCGGTTAATCGTTGCATTTGTAACAATTTTCCCCACTAAATTAAAGTGAATATTGCTATTTCTATAAGGATTTTTTTCTCTTCACAGTTGCATTGGAGCAAATAAGAGAACAATTGTAATCAAATACATTTCTTGTTTTTTGATTGTTTCACTCCAACATCAGTAAACAAAGTTTTACTTTAACAGGCACATTGTTTGCATAACGTCTGCAGTAATTCATAACTACTGTATTGCATAATACAGACTGTGTTAACCTTGCTTAACTCAGATTTCTGTCAAAGAGAAATCTCACATCTGAGACTGAAGTAAAAAAGGTACGAGATGCTCCTGGCTGAGGAAGGAGCTCACTCGTGTCTCATATAATGAAGCTTTCTCCATTACAGTGGAAATAAGGTGGCAATGCTCCACTAATAGACACGTCATAACATGAAATGACTCTTTTTGCCAGAGACAGCACAAAAGCTATAATCCTACCGTGCAGCCGTACTATAAAATCTTTCACATCTGACACACTGACTGGATTACCTTCGACTGAATCCAAAATAAATGTGATTAGATGCAAACAACTGGAGGCCAAAGAGCAGATGATTGCATTTCTATTTTCTTCTGTGGCTCTCCAGATCTGCAATCCTGCCAAGCCCCATTGTTGAGAGCGCGCCGAGACAGGAAACTAACAGGATTCCTACACACGCTTTAACAGATATTAAACCTCTCTGTGTCCATTTCACACACAATATGGGTTTTCACGGGAGGATAATAATCAACCAAAACATGCTATATTCACGCTGACCAAGCTTTTGCCTGAAGTTGACAACATGTACAGCTGTAAAGTGGCGTTATGTTTCACTAAATCTGAATGACAGGAGCAGATGGGCTGGTGGACAAACATGAAAGTCCCATCATAGCAAGGTTTCCAAGAAGTGATGTGTATAATAGAGAGAGTTCGCAATGTAAAAATCAATTAAAGACTGAGAAGTGGTCCAAAGTACAGATGATAAAACAAAGTCACTAATTTGATTCTCTCATATGTCATCCCAACTGATAAAACTGCGATTCAAAGCTGCCAAATCTTTCAGGAAAACAGAACTGATGTCATGTTTAAAGCTGCACTCCAGAGCACTTCGTAACGGGGAGCAGATGACAGACAGGGTTTATCGGAGTGAGACTATCTGCACCACATTCCAGGGTTTCCTCTATCTTGCTCATCCTTCTCAGCAGATGTTTCAGCCAAAAAAGCAACAGACAGCAGTTTTGTAGACAGATAAGGCAGTTATCAGCAGCACAAACAAAAGAAGCGAAGACGCCGTCGCCACGGAGCGTTGCACGAGATTCTCCAGTTACTTGCTCAGCTGTGACCTTTATTATTTCACCTAAGCAGAGGTCCACTGTCCCGCTCAGAACAATAGCAATATCAATATCAGTACTTCACCTGGCTATCATCTTTAAAACATCTGGTCTGTGAAATGGGAGGAGCAAGCTGAAAAAATACTTTTTCTCCTCTGTATTGGAGAAAGTGGTCAATGACACACTTTCCAGACAGGCGAATCATGTTATTTAATTATATTATATATAAGAATGTGCAACTGAAAGCTTGGACCAATTGATGAAGAAAATCTAGCTTTACTCGATCTCTTGCATGCAGAAAATGACACAATGCACTCGTAACATTCGGTCAAATCTCAAAATCATTGCAGGTTCAGGATGCAGAGTTTCTTTAAAGCCTTTTTAAAAAGCACAAATCTGTAAACACAGTGTGAAGAAATGTGCCGCGTGTTGCTGAGTTTCCTACTAAACTAAGCATTAGCAACTCACACTCTAATGGTGTGTTGTCATGTAATGTGATGAGCAGCGAAAATGCTATCCTTAAAGCAACTGATGCTTTATTAGATTTACAATTCTCCTCTGTTCACCCACTTTAGGATTTATTTAATAATAATCGTTAGATTGTAAATACATGTTTCCACACCAGCCTAAACCCTTCACACAATGCTGAGTAAAGTGTTACAATGAAGACATTTTCCTTCACATAATCAATATAAAAGCTTAAATACATCTTTATTCTTGAGTGCAAATATGGGTTCAAGCATAAAAGAGTCACTATCTTATTTCCTTTAAACCTTTGAAGTTTTCCAACTCTGCATTCTGCCAAGCCCGTCTCTGTCTTGCTCCTCCTTCACGTTTAAATGACAAGTGTGACTGACAACAATGCATCGTTTTTCAATCATTTTGACAAGTTTTTTTCCCCAAAAGTGTGTAGAAATGTGCAGGATTTAATTCATTTTGGCTTTCCAATCTGAAAAAAAAAATAATAATAAAAAAAAAAAAAAATATATATATATATATATATGAGTTCAAATAATCTAGTGTTTATATTTGTCAACCATCTTTATATTTGCAAGGCTAACTTTTTCTTGGCTGAATGTTAAGTATGTTTTCAGGACACATAGCGAAGACTCAATATACTGGGACACATGCTGGCTAAGGAACTTAAAACTAGAACTATTTTTACTTTTTAAAGACCACATATAAATCAAGGAGCTCCTTTTGGAGTCTATGCAGCCATCGAAAGTTCCTGTGTAAGTAATTATCAAAGCAGACTTTTCCCCCTCCATTCAAACATGAATACACGGCGGCTGTGACGACGTACACCCACTTCCTGCGCTATCTCAAAACACAGTGGTGGATGCAGTTCTCCCTGGCAGCTGCTCGCTGGCTCTTTAAATGAGAGTCCGACAGTTGCGAGAGGGAGATGACTCCAGCCAAGCAGAGCTGTTCGAACAATACAGGCTGACTTCCTGACCTCTGGTTCCACAGCCCTTCTGTAGAAACAATGCTCTACTTATTTATCCCCAGTCCTTCCCACCATACACCCATTTACTGTCAGCACTCTATCCTTACAGTAACCGGGTCCTGCCATTAAAATCACATTATGTTCATTCTATACATGTGGAAACAATTTTTTTTTTACAAAAAACAATAAAGTAGAATGGATTAAGACTTCCCAGCTTAGTTCTCTTCTTTAATTTCAATCAGTTTTTTTTGTTTTTTTTCATAATGCATCAAAAGCATGGCACAAGCTTGAATTTCTAAAGATTGTTGAACTCCACCCGGTCTGGTCATTATTAAGAGTTTCAGGAAAATGCTTCAACTGTAGAGAGCTTTTTGTCATGACGACGGCCCCATTACCGCGGCGTTTGGGGTCTGAAATATTAGCAACACATGATAAAAATCTGACATCATCTTTCTAAAGCAGGGAGAAAGAAATGTCTTCCAGATTTTGGACATTTTGCACGGGTGTGGCCACATTGAGGAATCGTAAATATCTCTGAGTAATCCTTTGACGTCTTAACCCTCTCGCGAAGAAGGTAACTCAACTCCGCACTATGCCGTCAACAGGATGTTTACCACAGACACGCCGAGTATAGCATGGATAGTATATCTCGTGCAGTTAAGTTGAACACTCACATGCAGGGACTGGCACTCTTTCTTCCACTGTGGTACCATATGTTGCCATATCAGACTTTTTTTTTTTTTTTTTTTAGAGTTGACTTGGGCCTCATTCCACTCTGAAAGGCCGTTAAAGGCCCCATACACACACTTCCTGTGTGCTTCTTCTCTCATCTTACTGAGCCGTGACGTTCAGATTCCTGTCTGCTGCAGGTCCAGCTCAAACCGGTCAGCTCTGAAACTTCAAGCTTTTAATAGGAGGGCTTCTGCACGCTGTTTAAAAAAAAAAAAGGCTTTTTGGGATCCTTTGATTTCTTTGCTCGTGCTCTGAGGAAACTTTGAACGGTCTGCATGACCACCAGCAAGTGTTGGAAGATGTACTGGATCCAGTTCTTTAACAAAACGCTGCAGACATCCTGATGCCACACACTTGGCTTCAACGTCCATATTTATGTGAAGGACCAACAGCATCTTATATCGGCTTTGTCACAGTTTTAGCTCAAGATGGACCTCTTGTGTCCTTCTGGACATCAAAACAGGAAACTGATTAACCCTAAATATGCATCTTTTCTGCTTTTCACACCGACAGCCAGGTGTGCACATATGTGTAAGTGTTAAGAGCTGTAAGCTCAGCGTGCAATATATTCTGCACATTCCTTGCATTCCTGCAGGGCCTGTGTTCTCCGCCAAATGGCCAAAATCTCCAGCGTGTTGGCAACGATGGGGGCGACGAGCCTTTAGAGACAAGACTGCAGCGGAGAGGGACCAAACAAGTGACAGTGTGCTCATTCGGTCTCAGTGTTTGCCAACAGTTACATCAGACGTTTGACATCATTTTAATATCGGCAGTATCTTAGCTATCTAATCAGCTCAGTTTAATATAAGAATGTAATTACTGTTAATTACTGAATGTACATTACATGTGCACAAAAAAAAACTTCTGACAGGTGAAAGAAACACTAACAAGGGGTCGTGTGGTTTTTGTCAGTCGCACTGGCTCATATGTTTTTATTTTCCAGTCTTGATGAAAAGCGAGCACCCTTCTGGCTCCTGTTAGCGGGTCGTATCGGTTCACAGATCAGCGAGGAGGAAAATGACCCGAAGCTGACCCAGATGCAACAAAACAAGAAATTAGCACGTTTGTAAAGGATTCTTGAACCTTGATCTGATCACAATTACTTCCTTTAGACTTGAAACAATTATCAGAATTTTTTTTAATTTATACTGTGTGGTTGATATGTGACAATTTACCATCTATTTTTTTTAATACTTTGCCCTTTTTTGCCCTTTGCTCTCGAGACACATCCTGACCATCAGTCATTTAATTATTTTCATTACACCTAACAAATGTCAGGCATTTCCCTCTGAACGTGATCAATGGGGAACCACCATCTCACATCAAGCAGTGGTAATATTTCTTTCAGGTTTGGAGTGGAGGTCAGGCTTATTTCTACAGAGAAACCTATCGTCTTTCATTAACGCTGGCCCCGAGATCCAATCTGGCATCTGCTGCGCATTACCAGCCTGCAAGTCGTACTTCGAATTCAAATATGTGCTGAGGAGTCCATTTCTCACAGGGGGGGGAAAAAAATAGAAGAAACAAAAATAACACAAACATTCAACACTAACATGGACTTAAAAAGTGAAAACGTCAGCTTTCTACAAAATCGGTAATAACTACACATGTGAAGAAACATGTGGCTGGAAACAGCGATTCAGATGGAATCTCTTTAAATGTGTAATACTATTAAATTGTCCACAGTAACCAGTCCTATCTACGTTCTTCAAAACACACACAGACATTTGATCGTCATCTTAAATGGCCCGCACACTGCGCAGCTGCTTCAGTTTAGGCTGTTGTGTCTTTCTCTCTCTCTGACTGGCCGAAGCGTCACCGAGTGGCTCACCTGAGGACAGTCTTTGATGTAGTGGCCTTTGTTGAAGCAAAGGTGACACAGGTAGTTGGGCGGCGGCCTTTTGCAGGGCTTGCGTGTTTCAGGCGACAGGGAGAGGTCCGAGAAGTGGTCCGCCAGCGAGCTCAGACCGTCCACGATATTGTTGAGGGATCCGTAAGGCGAGGAGCGGTTATAGAAGTTGTTGTTCAAGGTCTGGCGAAGCAAAACACAATCCAAGATCATCAGTCAGGTTGCATTGAATGGAATTCTTTAAGAAAGGCGACTGCTGTTGCTAATTTCTGTATTTTATAATTCAGTATAAAAACCACATCATGAGGGTGAAAATGGAGGCATTGATTTAATGACATTTCTTACTTATTTTCAGGTTTCCCCCCCAAAAAAAGAAAACATTTGGAGTTGACCAAAAAAAAAGTACTTAAAGGTTGTTCTACTGTCAAGATAGAATGGTGTATGTGACCCCTTGAATTAAAGTGATGTTTTACCCTATTGCTCTAAAGTTTAATGCTTGATAAAGCCCTTAAGAGTTCATCACATATGTAAAATTCCAAACTGAATATACTAAAGGTAAGGTTTGTGTCTTCAAATATAGTTTCTTGTGTCTCCCACCCACAAAATAGATTTTCAGCAAAAAATAATGTATAGAAACCATATTTCATTCCAGCAATAAGTAAAAATGTGGACAATTTTGAATTTTCATTACCAAGAATATATTAATGCACAGATCCTTTTATCTCTACACAAAAGCACCTTTTATTTGACAAAAACAGAGATGGCCATTGTTGTGACTCTGCAGTGAAAGAGCGTTTCCAATGCATGCCACTCCATCACGCTGATTGATTCTCCTGTTTTGTCTCTCTGACAGTGGCCAACGTTATTTGATTCTTGCAGATGTGCACTTCGGACTGCGTTCTGCTCTGTGAACCGATGGTGTCCATTTCCTCGTCCGAACAAGATGCCTTTGTGCAGCATTCCTCATACTGGCATGGCATAATCAGCATCATTGTGCGTCTGGAGGAGATGGGTGCTATATGGCACCGCAAATGGGAAACATGAAGAACGGGCTGCAGAGAGACTGTTTACTCTGAAGGCTTTGCAAATAAATCCCTGATGGAGTTGTGCTTATGCACACTGCAGCAGAGATTCTTGTGAGAGAAACTTCACAACTGACAGGTGTGGAGTTGCAGGATGTCGTTTCAGTATTTACACTTTACAGTTATTCTCAGTTAAACTTCAAAGCAAACAAACTCAAGCGTGCCAAAGTACTGCCTACTACTTTTAACCATGCACAGGAGTCCAGCCAGTCCAGCACTGGGTGGACTTTTTTTTTTTTTTTTTTATAATCTTGTGAGAGGTCTTTCTCAACCTGCCAGTCCTCCTCTGGCTGTGCACTGACACCAGAACAGTCTGCACACACTCGGGCCCTTTACCAGGGTACAAAACACATATTCATATAGCTGCTGCCCACTGACCACAGTGCAACTCGGAGTAAAGGCATGCGGGTGGGGTTTACTGTATGGGCAACGAAAATAACCACGAGTGAAATGAGTGGCTGGAGATTGCAGGAGCTTGTGAGATGGAGATTTTGACTGATCGAGTGAAAACGCAATCGAACGTGCAATGTTAAGTCTTGGTTGTACCTCGCTGCTCAGCTGGAAGAAGTTGTTGAGATAGTTGGAGCTCAGATCGGCTGCGCTGCGCTTGGAGTTGTTCACGTCCCGGGGAGAAGAGTCCGAGTCCACTTTGAAGCCATCAAAAGAGCCGGAGTCTTGCAAAGACATGTAGACCCAGCTGAGCAGCTGCGCAGGTTGGTACACACCAGTCTCTAAAGCGGACATCATCTTGGCTTTATTTTTAATTTTTTTTTGGAGGGGCTGCGCCTTTTTGGAACAGCGCCGTCAGAAGTGCCTCTCTCTCTGGATGAGCCGGCTTCTTCCAGTCATTCCCCCCCCAGCTCCGGATGACTGGCTGTGATCCTTGTTCTGACCCGGGGAGGGGGCCCGGAGGTCCTCACTGTCTCTGTCACAGGGTTTGGAGTGTACTGTGGGAGCTGGAAGCGCTCAGCTCTGTCTGGCCGCTGGAGGAGCGACGCTGCGCTCCGGAGCGCGCGCGCGCTCAGTTGCGCGTCACAGCGAAAAGGAGGTCCAACCTGAGTTTGCATTTTTCCCTTCGCTTTTTCTTCACATGCACAACTACTACTACTTTTTTTTTTTTTTTTTTTAAAGACTGCATTGGCAACAATAAAATGCACGGATTTTAATAAATCCCTGATATTATGAGTAAAAACTTCGCTGTGTCCCTTTTCTCCAGTTTTACTTGTTTCTGTGACATTTTTCAAGTTATCTTCCTGCTGGTGAGTATTGTGTCGTGAAAAACGGAACAACTGACATAACCTATAATCACTATTTTAAAAAGTAAATGGATTTTTCAGTGCAATAACTTACAACCTTTTAATTTTGTTTTCCCAGTAGTAAATGTGCCTTAAATAACAGAGAATACTGAAATGTGAAAAAATAATGAATATTCTGAAAATACCCGTCCCCTTGGCATTGCTCACGGATGAACCCATTGTGACAAAGGATGCTTTTACTGACAGATTTAGGCTGAAGTGACTAAGTACTGTGGAATACCTGCTTGACGTCCACGCGTTTCCATGTGTCTATTAGTGATGAGCACAAATCGACTGCTGCCATCTAGTGTTTTGTGTTGGTACTCCATGTAGTCGTTATTGTAAAGTTTTTTTTATGCTTATCTATTGCAGATTGATCATTATTTATGCATAAATGCACATATGAAAACTCAAAGCTTTATTCTCATCAACCATTCAGCATTATGGTTGAGATTTTTTCAGATGTTAGAATGTTCCTGTTTGTACCTTGTATTTGTTACTGTATGATTTCTTCTCGCTGTCCATGGAATATGTATAATATGACAGACATATAATTCTGTCCAGTGCAACATGAATGCAAATAGCAGTCTTTAACAGCCGAATTCATGGCACAGTTACTGAGTCACTGTCATCTTATTCATGTTTTCAGCAGCTTTTACCCATTATACCGATGCTCGTTTGTTTTATTTTCCTGCCTTCCAACCTCCATTTCTAACATGTGTTTCTGTTTCAATATGGTTTACAAATTTAACTTCTTTTTTTTTGTGGCCATTTTTGATGGGATTTTTTTGTTTTAGACTTTTTTTTGCCTGTTTGTTTTGCCCATTTTTAGATGCTAAAATGCTATTCAATCTGTTGTAGCAGTTTTGGTTATTTTTAGATGCTGAAGTAGTCTTCAGTTGTATTAGCAGGTTTTGCTGATTTATTTTCACATAAGAAACACAAACAAACCAGCATTATTTCCAGCCAAGCATATAACTGCAATGAATGAATGAAACTCTTGAGACTTTTCTTAATTGAGACTAATTATAATTAATTTTTCTTCATGGATGTTCTCGAGAGATACACTGTATTGAAAACTCAAAATATTTATTACATAAGTGAAAGAGGTGACTTGTGCGGATATGAGACATCAAGTTGACCCACTAATGAACCACCCAAGTTCAAAGTTATTTACTGATTACAAAAATGACTGATACACTTCATTCCTGGCTATAGGCCACTCAGTTATCACTGTAACGGCGTGCCACGGGGGTTGCCTTTACTGGTAGACCTCTCTACTGCTCGAGCTTCATTTATGAAGCAGTGACTGGACTGCTCCTATCATACCTCTGCATGTTTGAGCTCTTTTGATATCTGCTTTTATCTCCCCAACACAGATGGACGACTGTGGAAAGTGTCGATGGTTTATTGCCGTCAACATGTTTTTTTTAGTGGTGTGTGTTGTGGTCTTGTCTTGTGTTATTATCATGATTCTTTCCCTCCTCAGGATCCTCTCTCTTTCTTTTTATACTCCCCCCATCCCTCACTGGCCCATGTAATAATCCATCCACAGGAATTTCTCTTTCAGTTGATCCCTCTGGCATCAGTAAAGTCTTTCTATTCTAATAATAAATCAGTTAAAGAAAGCCCACGTGGTAAACATGTATGCACCTGTTGTGCATCACCCATGGGAACCAGGCAGCCGCCCCCGTGTGGCGGGAGCGCGCATCACGTCCTCGCGCCGCGTGAGCTCGCGGAGCAGAGGTTGGTTGAAGCTGCCGCAGCGGGACGGAAACAATACCGAGGACCCTCCCACCTCCAGCGGCTACACCCCTCCCTCTCTCTCCGCTCGCCTCTTCCTGGATCCGACCTCCGAATCTGTCCCGTAAGTTGTGTTAATCCTCACTTTTGCACCGTGATTTCGAAAAAGTTCCACTTTCTGCATTGCGGATGTTTTGTTTTGTTAGATTCATCGCAGTTTGTGGTGTTTTACTGACGCCGGCTGGGAGAGTTAGATTAGCCTCGCCTAATTAAACGTAGGCGGTGTCAGGCTATTTAACGGTAATGTTACTCAGTGGCAACAAACGTGTGGCCGTGTGCTTTGTTTAAAGTTCTTACAGATGTGCGTTATTACCCAAATTGATAAAATACACTCATATCGATATTTTTTCAGGTTTGTCGGATTGGATGCTAAATGCTAATTCAGTAACTTCGACCCGAAAGTATTATGTAACGTTAACGGACCGGAGGGTCGCATTCTTTTCTGGCACGTCAGAGAGAAATAATACACATCAACACTTTATTATTTAAACTTTGAACGATACTACCTGTAATTTGAGGTGGCTATATGAGCAGTGTGACCTGGCTGGTGGTGGAGTTAAGAATCAAAGGCCTGGGATGCTGCTGCTTGACAGAGTTAGGGGGTCGTTGCCATTTCGTCTCCTTCATCAAACTCCACCAGACGTGCATTTTTGAAAGAAAATCTAATTTAACACTCGTACACCCATAATTAGTTTGTGAATGCTACCAGATGGTGGGAATTTTTAAAAAAATCCATATTAAAACGTAGTCTTGTGCTATGGATATCAAATGATTAGTGATAGTGGTGATATTTACGATGGCACGTGAACGCCTCACTGGTATCCAAACAGGAAAACTGGAAAGCAACAGGGAGTGTCTACTGCAAGGGAAGTCACCTTTAGCACAGCATGATAATGGATTTCTGACACTTTGTCAGCATATTTTTTTAAATGTGTGTTAGATAAGAGTGCTCTTATTCTAACCTAAAAGTCAGTTTCACTGATGATCCTTTTTTGGCTGTGATCAGGGAGTTGTGCAATCCCACTGACATTCTATAAATGGAAAGATTTCGAAACTATCTTTTTTTTTTTCTTTGCACAATACACTGTTTACTGAATAAGGGGAAGGGAAACATGTGCTCTTGTCATCAACCGTGGACAGATTCCTCTTTCACTGTCATATGATAGTTGTAAAGACAGTTTAAAGTTGTGAGATACGGTCATTCACTGAGCACAAATATCAACACTTTTGATTTTGCTCCATGTTTAATGAGCTGAACTTGATGATCTGAGACTTCTCTGTGTGTACCTGACAGTTGTGACATATCAAGATGTTGCTCAGACGGTATATACGATTATTGCACAAAGGTACCTTAAGGTGGCCACAATAAAAGGAAGGACACTCTAAAATGTGCAGTTTTATCACACAGCGCAATGCCACAGATGTCACAGATTTTGAGGGAGTGTGAATTTGGCATGCCGGCTGCAGAAATGTCCACCAGAGATGTTGTGCATGAAATGAGTTTCTCGACCATAAGCCGTTTCAGAGAATTTGTCAGTACTTCCAACCACAGACCACACGACAGCAGCCCAGGATGGCAGATAGCGTGTATGGTGTGAGCGGTCTGGTGATGCGGTGGGTTATGGTATGGGCAGGACAATGAACACAGGAGCATTTTATGGATGGCAGTTTGAATGCACAGAGGTACTGTGACCACATCCTGAGGGTCACTGTTATGCCATTCATTCATGACCATCACCCCATGTTGCAAAGATCTTTAGAAAAATTCCTGTAAGCTGAAATCATCCCAGTTTGTTGCATGGCCAGCATACTATCCGCATATGTCACCTATTGAGCATGTTTAGGATGCTCTGGATCAGCGTACATAACAAAGCGTTCCATATTTGAGAGTAAAGGTTTTTTTTCAGTGCATAGAAAAAGTATTCGATCTTAGAGTTCAGCTCATGGAAAGATGGGCGCAAAAAACAAAAGTGTTACGTTGAAATGTTTGTTCAGTGGAAATCAGTTGTTCTTGGTGTTGGTGTAAAACATCTTGCTTTGGTTTTTGCTCTGTGCAAGGTTTGATCATCCTCCTTTTTGCTTCTCACATAGTGAAAAGGCTCAGATGTCCTCAAAATGTTCCATGTTGAGATTTTATGTTTCGAAATATACAACTGAAATATTGTCCCCAGGTTATCAAGATGAGCTACCCAGGATACCCTCCACAGGCTGGCGGATACCCTCCACAGGCAGGGGGCTACCCAAATCAGTCTGGCGGATATCCACCCCAAGCAGGGGGCTACCCACCCCAAGCAGGAGGTTACCCCCAAGCAGCAGGAGGTTACCCCCAACCGGGAGGTGGATACCCACAACAGGCTGGCGGTTACCCTCCAGCAGCAGGCGGATACCCTCCGGCAGCAGGGGGCTTCCCTCCGCAGGCCGGCGGCTATCCCGGCCCAGCCGGGGGCTTTCCTCCTCAGGCGGGTGGATATCCCCAGCAGCCTGGAGGATACCCCCAGCAGCCTGGAGGATACCCCCAGCAGCCTGGCGGATACCCCCAGCAGCCTGGAGCAGGGGGCTTTCCTTCCATGCCAGCAGGTGAGCTCCCAAAACAGTGTGATATAACGAGTCAAATATGCCCAAGTCGCCAAAGCCAGACAGATCTAGTGTATTGTTTAAATAGAATTCATTCTGAGTGTTGGGTCAATATTTTCTTTGCAGGTGGAGGCTGGGGTGCAGCGCCAGGTGGCCATGGAGCGGTACGTACACTCTTATCTCACGCTTAACCCCTGAAGTGCACGCTCATTCTTAGCATATGGAGCGACTTAGGCTAAATCTCTTGTTTGCCTAAATCGTCTGATCTGCAGCAGCCCGACATGAGCCTCACTTGTTCTATATGGAGTTTGTCACTGTGTGCCTAATACTTTTATTTATTATTTATTTTCCACAATTTCCCATATGCAACACTGATTTTGATATGTGCATGAATTTGCAAAATTGTGGAAAAAATAGACACCCAAAAAAGCTCTGAACTCATCAGGTTGGGGTCCAACACACCACCACCCAGTGCATCTTGTGCTGTACATTAACCAAGAATGCCTCAAACACAACTAGGTCCCTCAGACGTCACTCGTTAGTAGTGATGAATGAGGACTAATTTGTACACATATATATATACAAACAAACCCATTCCCCTTCTCCAAGTGTGGTCCTAAACTCAAAAAGAAAAGACAATAAATCATATACTTCCTCCATGTACAGACAGAAAACCTTTTAACCCCGTGAGGACTGAGCTGCACATAAACCACCTGCATAACTCTCCAGCAGTTGATTCTTTAGTTTCATTTAAATATGGATCCTGTGGCTGATTGTTTAAAGTTGCTTTCCAGCTCACTCCCTAAGTTTGGACCTCGATGACGTATAGTAAAACTGCTACATTTTAGTTTTCTCCATTTACCTTTTAGAAGTAGTTTATTTCTGGTATCATGTTGGTGAGAGGGTGAGTGTAATGGAATGAGTTCACACGGTCTAGTATTTGACCTGTTAACAACATTATTCATAATACATGCATCATGATAAAGATTCGCTTTAGGAGACCTTATTGATGGAAGAGAGCATTAGTTGCAGTTTGGCATCGACCATGAAATGATTCTTATAGCTTTCTTTTGTAGTGTCAGAAGTTTTGTAGTGTAAGTAGAGTATGTATTGTTCCAGATAAAGTTACAATAATTCAAGTGAGGCTCAAACATAAATCTGTACAGTGATAAGAGTGGATCTATTATGACCAACTGTCTCATTTTAAGTAATAGGCTTTCAGTTTTAGACACTTTTTTCACTAGTTCTATAATTTAATTTTAAAAATGTATGTATTCATCAATGTAGATTCCTAAAAAATGTATGGAATCAACTTTTTTGATATCTTAACCATCTATTTTTATATTCATGAGCTGATCACTGTACTTTTGACTGTTTAAGCGGAAAATAATATGAGGTCTTGCTAATATTTAATGATCATTTATTACATTTAAACCAAGTATTGACCTTGTCTAGTTGCTCATTCAGGAGCTTTTCAAGCTGATCCATGTCCTTGTGTGACATAAACAAACACTCACAGCTTTGCTCTGTTGGCAGCCCGGAGGAGCCCCGCAGGGATACCCAGGAGGTCCTGCCCCAGGCCAGCCCATGTCAAATTACCCCGCTGCACCAGCGGCTAACCCCTCAATGCCTGCATACGGAGGTGGAGTTCCATCCAACCCGCAGGCCCCCGCCATCCCTGTAAGATGTACTTGTCTTTATATCCAGACCTATCGAAATGCACGCTCACGCCTTTTTTAAGGTTTGGCAGATTGAGTGCGTTTGAGAGATATGAGCAAACTTACAAAATGTTGCACACAGGGCTGAAACGGAGTGATAACTGGCTGTTCTGTTGCGTTGCTCTCCTTCACAGAGAGGGTTTCGAGGGTCTATCCAAGATTTTCCAGGGGCCGATCCACTGAGGGACGTTGAAGTTCTTCGGAAAGCCATGAAGGGCTTCGGTCAGTAAACGATCATCATCTGAACACACTGAAAGCCTCCAAGTGCATTCGCAATCCACATCCATTAACGGTTCACTTGCACCTCCCCTCTAAACCCATTCTAAACCCAAAACATCCCAAACAGGCACTGATGAAAACGCCATTATTGAACTTCTGGGAAATCGCTCCAGCAAGCAGCGGGTTCCCATGGTGGCAGGCTACAAAACCACTTATGGGAAGGTATCTTTCTCCAAGTCACATTTCCTCTTTTTAGTCTTCCCTATTTTTCTCCTTGTGATGGAACTAATGTTTCTGGACGTGATCTCATTGTAGGATTTACTCCACGATCTGAAGTCTGAGCTCACTGGAAACTTTGAGAATCTGGTTCTTGCCATGGTGATGACTCCAGCGCGCTTTGATGCCGCCGAAATGAGAGAAGCCATAAAGGTTGGAGGCTTCATTTGTTGTATCATCTCATGCTTCCGTGTCTTTTTTTTTTTTTCTTCAATTCACTCAACATGTAAAATATATTTAGGTGGAAAATCTCTGAGCACCAATGAATGTTTATTATGTTTGCTCGATTGTGTGAACCTCACTCAACAGTTTTCTTTATGTATGTTTATATTTACAGGGTGCAGGAACCGATGAAGCTTGTCTGATTGAGATTTTGTCGTCTCGCTCCAACGCAGAAATTCACGAAATCAACAAGATCTACAAAGAAGGTGAGTTCTGATCCAGGCAGTTCCGCTTTTCATTCAGAAAACTGGAAAGACATATTTGTATATGTTTCCTGAGGAAAATATTCAAATGTTTTAATATTCTAGGATTTTATATATCTTCTGTCTCTTGCTACTTTTTACAAATTTGTAAATCTGACCCTTCATTGAGAATAATTTTTAAAGGGTTCATGGATTTTCTTTTTTAAAATTAAGATGTCTATATATAAAATTCAAATATTGTACAAATGAGCACATTTTCCTAAAAAGCCCGATTTTAATTCCAGAGTATGGCAAAAAACTGGAGGACGCCATCAGCAGCGACACCTCCGGTCACTTCCGCAGACTCATGATTTCTCTCTGTCAGGTATTTAAATGTTGTTTTTTTTTGCACAATCAACTCTGACAAAACCTCCCGATCTGATGCAAAAACGTCTTTTCAGTCTGTTTGATCATGTTATTGTTCGCAGGGAAATCGTGACGAGAGAGAGACCGTTGACGTCGCCATGGCCAAACAGGACGCTCAGGTATTTAAAGTTTGCATTTGTTGAGACGATCTCATAAAGGGGGATTGAAAATGTTGCCAACTTCTTCATGCATTGGTTTGTCAGAAACTGTACGCCGCTGGGGAGAATAAAGTGGGAACGGATGAATCTCAGTTTAATGCCATCCTGTGTGCTCGCAGCAAGCCTCACCTTCGGGCAGGTATGTTTTTTTTTTTGTTTTTTTTTACGTGGAAATACTTCCAGCATCATAACTGTAAAATCTACTTTTTGCAAACTTCCAAATATTATGAATGTAACCGCCTCGCTTGTGATTTTTGTGTTTTCCGTTAGTTTTCCAGGAATACCAGCAGATGTGCGGTCGAGACATTGAGAAGAGTATCTGCAGGGAAATGTCTGGCAACGTGGAGTCTGGCATGGTGGCTGTGGGTATGTTCACTACATCACTTTTTAAAATTGTCGCGGCTTCAAAGGAGCAAGTGAAAACTTCAAATGTAAACCAAAGCCGTTGTTCAAGCTTTTCCTTGAGCCGTGACAATATATTCTAGACGTAAATGTATTTAAACGTCCAAAGACTGTGTACATATTAAAATATGTTATATAAGAAAAAATAGCATCAAGAGTTGTCTTTTTTTTTTAGCACCAACATTAGCAAATTACAACAAAATGTATATTTTCTATGCATGAGCAGTATACTACTATACAATATATAATATATATCTTGTTAGTTCACCCCATTATAATATATAATGGGGTGAACTAACAAGAATTTGGCTTATTTCTTTATTAGTTTTGGGGGGGATTCACAGACATCTTTGAAATTCTGTATGTGGAAAGATTGGATTGGAAAAGTGTGGTCAGACTAGTAATTGTTACACAAACAATAATGCTGTTTAACTTCAACCTCACATCCAAAACAGTCAATGTGGGATCCCATGCTTTGCTGCTTTTCTAATCCAGATTTTATTCTTGAAGATATTTTCTGAAACTCTAAAGCAGCAACGTTTGTATAAAACGAATAGAATCTTTCTCAAAATATTTTTAGATATTTGTTTTCCTTTTAGTCCTGCACATAGACAAAATGCATAAAAATACACACTGAGCAGCTTGACTAGAACTGTTGAGACTAAATATCTTTGATGGAAACAAATCAACTGTTGAAGGGTTTAATAAGAGATAATTTTGGAATCAGTAAAAACCTAATTGATCTTATCCTCTACTGGACCTTCCAGAAAAAATAGTCTTTCATTCAGTTTGACTGTCTGGAATCATATCGTGTGATTTAATAACTGTTATGATATTGTTTCTTCTTCCTCCGTCTTCTAATCAATAATAACTTATGGTCACGGGGTGGAAAGGAGCAGATCATGTTTGATAACAGGAACTGATATTGATTTCTGCTTTCTGTTTCCAAGTGAAATGCATCAAGAACACCCCGGTATACTTTGCAGAAAGACTCCACAAGGCCATGCAGGTTGTTTATCGTCACACTCCACTTGTTTTCCCGCTCCGTCGCTGCAGAGCGACCGTGTCTCACTGCGTTGTCTCGACAGGGAGCCGGGACAAAGGACAGAACCTTAATCCGCATCATGGTGTCCCGCTCTGAGGTGGACATGTTGGACATCAGGCAGGAGTATGTGAGGACCTACGGGAAATCACTCTACAATCACATCTCGGTGAGTATCCACCTGCTGCCTTGTTTTTTTCATTGAAGTTTCACCCACATGTTTTCTTTTGGGGTGGGTGATGCATGTTTTTGTTTTTTTTGTTTTCTCCCCCAGGGTGACACCTCTGGTGATTACAAGAAGCTGCTGCTGAAACTGTGTGGCGGCAACGACTGAACGAGAGGAACCACCACTCATGGCGACATCATACGTGCCCACATCCAAACAATCTTATAGGACTTTATATCAGCTCTAATTCACGTAGTTAGTGTCAGATGACCTCCGTATACAAAACAAATTTTATATTCTCTTCTGTAATATTATTTTTATACATTCAGATGTATGAGACGTGGCAGACGATTAACACGTTCGTTTGAAGAAGTTTTAGTAGACACAATTAGAATTTGGTAAAAGGTGGAGCTTTACCTTGCATAGAAGGTGTGACGGAAAAAAATATAAATTCTAACTATTAGTATTGCGATAATTTTAGAGAACACATCAAGATTATATTTATCATTTAAGAAATTGAAATTTGAGCAAAGTTTTGTTTTTTCATGTGAAATTATGAGAACATTCAGAAGACGCCTTGTGTGCCATCATATAACATCAGGTAGATCTACAAAGGATTATTATTTAGTCGTATTATCATTTCAGTGGAGTTACATTACCTTCTCTGGTAAGTAATTCAAGTGTTTGTCAAGCTTATTTTTTGTGCTACCAGTCACATTTCATTCCCAAGTTGTTTGTGAAGGAAAAAAAAAATGCATCCCTGCGAAAGCTATCTCTCCTGTATTAAAAGGGTCTTTATCAGGGGTGTCAAACATAAAGTCCAGGGGCTAAAATTGTCCCATTGGATGACATTGTTCAGTGTCAAATTTACTTTAAGAATACATTGAGAAGAAATTGTCCATAAAAGTAGCTTGTATTTAATTTATTCAATGTAGAAAACAGTGTAACTGCACTTATTTTTCATTAAAATATCCACCTTGTTAAGAAAATGTATTGACGTATACGTTATAATAATGACAAAGCAAAAAGAAAGAATGAGGTGTGCAAAAAGAAGAGAAAAAAACATTGAGGTAATTTGGCTCATATTTTTCTGTTTCAGTATGAATTTGACGCCCATGATCGATAATCATCCATTTAAATATCACTCCCGCTTGAATGTCTATGCAATTCAGCTTATAAGCTTTCTTACTGTCATTTAGTGTTTGCAGATCGTTTGCCTTTAACTCGGTGCTGAAAAGCCAAAATCTGATGACAGATCTTGTTGTGCCTTTTGTTAGTTGCTGCTGTGTAAACTGGATCAGCTTTTTGATGTATCATTGTGGATAATCTGGAAAATAATCTATAATCACACTTGTATGGCCACAGAATTATAACGCTTTGTTTTTCTCATATTTGTTTTCCACCGTTTCATGGTCTCTCCCTCTGCTGGTCTGCATGTTATATGGCCAGTAGAGGGCTCTGGGATCACGCCAAGTGTCATCTTTTGAGTGATTTAAAAAAATATATCTATATTTTTTTGCCTGCTGACTTTGAATTTTGCTTTGAAATGAATATCTCCTGCACTAACTACTTAGTAATTGTTCTTCTAACAAAATACTGGCTGAAATTCAATAGATGTCTTTTGAAAATCAGCTACTTCTCATTTAAATAAAAAAAAAACTAATTGGCATATCTGGATGTTTGTTGTTTTTTTTGTGAAATGGTCTCATCTGTTCTGCATGAAAACATTGACTATGGAGTTTCTGCTCCCGAGTCGGCACACAAAGGGTAATTTGCATTTCAAAGCCAGCCTCATTTGCGCCATCTCGGTGTGTGTTACAAGCGAGTGAGCCGGCCGGCGCCCCCTCCCACCTCGGAGCATCATGAGCAGCATCCTCTGTTAAAAGGTGCGAGTAATGTGGCTTACATAAGTGATGTCTGCATGTGCTTTGCACTATAATAACGTGGAGGGGGGTGGGGGGGGATTCAGGTATGCTTTGCATCTTGAGCGATACAGTGCAGAGAGCTTTTCTCAAGGCTATAAATAGTGTCCATCGGAGACACGGATGTCCTAAAGTCTTCTTTCAGTTGTGTGCACTGGCCTTGGAGTGCAGCCTCAGAGGGGACGTGTTGGTGAGACGAATGGCTTCATGGAGCCTCACTTATCGTGCACCTCAGTAACTTCACCATTTCCCATCCATGCCAGAAATGAAAGGAAACCCACTATCCT
Organism: Blennius ocellaris; assembly: GCF_963422515.1. Taxonomy (NCBI): domain Eukaryota; kingdom Metazoa; phylum Chordata; class Actinopteri; order Blenniiformes; family Blenniidae; genus Blennius; species Blennius ocellaris. The sequence goes on along the minus strand of NC_137670.1, from coordinate 14,438,617 downwards.
CAGGACAAAGAGGGATGAATACTTGATGCTGGGCTTTGGGCTGGTCTGTTTGCACTGATATCTCCAGATGTATATTTAGGTCAAAAGGAAATCAGGGAGGCAGTCGTGGGGGTGGGGGTGGGGGCTCCCATTCAGTTTACTTTTACTTGCATGAGACGAAATAGTGCTTTGATGCTGACTTCTAGACAAAGTGCTTTAATTATTAACATGTGGACGGGATAGCATGATGCAGTCTTTATGGGGCTGGCTCACATTCACTCGCTCACAGAGAGACGGCTTGTCCTCGTGAGGGTCCACATGTCGTCATTCGTATCAATAGTATCTGTCCATGTCATCAGGGCTGGTGGAGATGGCAAAAGCTCCTTAAAACTCCTTCAGCTTCCTGTTTTTCGTTTGAATGATGATTCGAAGAAGTCACACAGTGGTGGCGTAGTTAGCCTGGGTGAGGAGGTGACGTCCATAGTTTGAGCCTACTCAAGGGGGCATGGGTTTACGTGTATTTGCTATTTATTTATGACTCCTCGTTGCTTAAAGTTGGTAAGATCGAGTTGGATGGCGATGTTATCGAAGATGAATAGACCATTTGAATAGTTTATTGTTATTCCAAGACCTTAAAACCTTCAATATCACATATATTGATTAAATTCAGGGTTTCTTTTATAATATCACATAATTCTGATAATTTTTTATACTTGTGGGAAATACCCTATAAATAATCCAAAATAAAGCCATCCCATAACAAAGGTTTGTTTCACAGGAAAATTTAACTAAGATACAATATTTGATCAATCTACCAAGGCTGATTTACATTTTTCCTACTTTTACATTTTCATGGCCAGCTTATAATGTTAATACTGTCTTATAGACAATCAGTAAAAGTAACCAAATTGTTGATTTGCAGTGGATTTTCTCCAGCTGTCCAATGAGGAATATGCAGCCAAGAGACATTTGGTTGCCAGGGACATAATCCTGCTTTAAACTTCATGAGTGCATATAAGCAAATTACAAACCCGGGGATTAGATGAACAACAAATAATGAGATGTAGCAGCAGATATCGCTATCCAGCCTGCAGGGCAGCAGCCTGCAGGCTTGAGCCCCATCCTGAGATATTTTTTAACAAATGAATAGGAAAAAAGCTTGGATACCCTCATCCTCTTATTTGTATGTGCATACACAGGAAGAAGAGCCTGCAATCTCCTGCTTGTCAATATATTTACATGACTCCCAACTCAGGCAAGCAATACTGCAATAACAAACTTCAAACGAACATAATATTAAAGGAATCTCCGACCGGTTTCTTGAGAGCCAACTACGTTTTCCTTGCAAGAAAAAAGAAATTAGTTGAGATGTTACATAACCACTTACATTGATAAAGCTGTGGCAAACTGAAGTGGGGGAATGTATAGGCACACGGTGTGCCTTGTTAAGCTTTAAAGCTCGACCCCATGTGCTGTAGCTCACTCCAGATGAGAGTCACGGTCCTCAGAGAGGCACCAAAGCTCCTTAATAGCAAAGACTATCGTAAACAAACTGTAACTGAGCTCATAGCAGTTTCCCATGGTTCTTCATTTCAGCTGTGTTTACACCAAGGCAACAGATAAACACATATAGATTATACTTTGATTGTCTGCTTCTGGATTACTTGTTTCTTTAGGATTTCAGTTTTACGTGACATCTGCCTCCTGTGGGATCGGATGGATTATGTGGAGCAGAAGAAAGCTCACAGACTGGCACAGTAGTGTCAAGGGACGGTCCAGATGATAAACGGGCATCTCTGATCTGGAGGTATAAATCTGCTCTGAATAGAGATCAAATCATGAAATATAAGCATTTGGATTGTTCTTATAATGAAATTACAACCTGCTCGGAAGCGCAGGAGGCCTCCGTTGTGCCATTAGCTGGAATCAGGGAACGGATGAGGCTTCAGGAAGCAAAACTCAAATCAATAAATACATGGTTTGTAATGCTGTAATATTTACAGGGCTGCTGAACTGTTGCTGCTTCAGTTTTGTCCAGAAAACTATAGTCTGAGTGGGAGAACAAGTTCTATTCACTCTCTTCACATCAATAGATCTGGTGTATATTCACAAGCAAACTGATTTAACAACAAAGGATCAAGGGGCACACATGTAAATACTTTGTGTGATTTTAGAGCACATTTATCATATTAAAAATGTGGACTTTGTCAGTTCAGACAAACACAAATCAGTGATATTAGAAGACAGAATTTAAAAAAAAATCATTTCATCATAGCGATACTTTAACATACTATTTCCCACCATGTAAGGTCACAATCTGGCTACATCTTGATTGATAATAGCATAATGGTTCATTTAATGTTTAAAAAGTGGCAGGGTATATTTGAAAAACATAACAAAAATCATTAAACATGAAGCGCTTTTGATATTTGTGCCACTAATGCTTTATTGCCATTTAGAATTTTAGAGGGTTATTTGGGGGGGATTTCCCACAACAGTTATTTTACATCTATAAAACACAAATAATTTTTGTTGAGTGCTTCAAAAATGATAATTGCTATAATTTTCATATCTCATTGATGATATGTTCATCACACAGTTATGTGTAGGTGGCGTTATACCCAACACTCGTTTTTTTCATGTGTTATCAGAAGCTTGGACGTTAAAAGCAGAGTTCAGAATGCAACACCCCGGCACTGAACACATCTTGCAGTGTTTTTCTTGTAATCAATAAAAAAAAGAAAAGTACCGATGGTGTGTTATTTCCCTGATACTTGAAAAGCAATCTGCTGCAGTAAAAGTGCATTGCTCATGCATTTTCTTTTGTGCAAACAATAAAGTCAGTGAAGCAACACAAATAGTATTAAACCCACAAGGGACATTTTGCATAGTTCTGCATAATTTACTTGTGATGTTTGAGCTGATTTAGGCACTATTTTTTTTAAACGGTGTTTCTCATAGCACTGAGAATATTCTATATATATATATTCTCTATACTGTACCACGAACTTCATACAAACAAAACTGAAATTGCCACTCAAAGAAAAACTGTGCTTTTTTGCATTATGTACCAACAACATTACATTTAACTCCAAGTAAATATAAATTATTGACTTTTCTAACCCTAACCCTAACATGCAGTACTAATTGTTGTGGATGATGATAGTAACTATCATAATAATAATAATAATTACAACAACTAACATTCTCTTGTTTGTTTCTTTCTTGTAAATGTTTAGAAATACAACTCAAAACATAGTCACTTCCCAATATGCATACCAGGATTGGGTATTTTTGTGCATTTATGACTTTTAAGAGAAAATACTTCCAAATGCTCTGTAACTTTCGACTTTCACTTAATGGAACATTTTAGAAGAAATGTCGACATCATTTAACATGGCAGCATTCACACATATGACAGAAAAGATTGTAGGTCTTGATGATGCACTCATAAATATTCCTACCATTCCACATAAGGACATCCATATGTGTACAAATTGCATAAAAATAATCTGTAAACTGCCTTTTGTGTATTACAATGAAATAACTAATCAATAACGTGCTAGGAGACACACGAGAAGACAAAGTGCATTACAACACCAATTACACACCAGTGCACATGTAGACTAAAACTTGGCCCAAAGGCAAACAATTGCATGAAAATTGCATTTATACTGCAAAGTGCATTTACATAAAACACAGAAAATTCATTGCACTAAACTGTAAAGTGCAACTGCAATAACAATAATCATAAAATGTACTAAATTGTAGTAGTGTGAATTTGCAATTAAAAAAATTACATCATAACTTTAACTTGAAAGAAAATAACTGCTTGAAATTCTAACACAGCAATACTGCAATGCGCATATGCAATAAACAGCATTTAAAACACATTTTAAAGTGTAAGAAAAAAGCATAAGAATTGTTAAATGCAAAATCACTAATGGCAAGGCATAGGTATTTATATAGTAACATTTAGATATAGAGCATTTAACAGTGCTTGACAAGGAATTAAAGGAAACGAGGCAAATCAGAATTTTAATGTGAAGTGATAAAGATTATAGAATCTGTTTTCCGAAAGGCATCAAAAAGAAAATACAATTAAAATCAAAAAATCTAATGAAAATCAAGGTAAAGGTCATAAAATAAGTCAAATCTATTGTTTATTTAGAAAGATTGAGCAAATAATAGTGTTTCAAGGCCTGATTTATAAGAAGTGATCGTGTCGTCAGTCCTCAGGTGTTCAGAAAAATTTGTTCCCCAGGTTCGAAGCATAGGAACTAAAAGACGCTTCCCCTTGTTTCCTCCTACTCAGGGAACACTTGGTGGTGGTGCACCATTAATGTAAATGCCATAACATTAATGAAAGCACACGAAATCTTTACATTAAATAAAACATAAAAGAACAATGCGCCAAAACTATAAAGTACGTCTGCTGTGAACTATAAAACGAACTTGTAATAAAAAAAAAAAAACAACAAAAAAAACAACACATGAAGAACATTACACCAGATTTGTTGAGTGCATCAGTAATTAAAACAGAAAGTGTGAGATTTTGTTGCCACAATGTGTGAATTGACATGTGGGGAACTGGGAGACACCGTAACTCGGTGGTCATAACGCATAATATTTGGCGGCGGGGGAGCCAGGTGCGAGCGCCAGCGAAGCCCCGCCCACCTTTACCTTAAATGTCCACTGCGCGGAAATATGATTGGCACAGAGCTCCAGCTGCTCGAGCGCCGAGACATGGCGGAGCTCTCACTCCGAGGGCTCCCGAAGAGTTTCGACCAGTCCTGAACAAGTCGAAACAACTCGACATGTAGCGGCTCCGTGGAGGCAGAGCGGGGCTTGAAGAGGCAGGGACCGTCTCTCGGCGTGTTTTTGTTCCGGGGAGGACGGAGCGGCGGCGGTTTGGGGGTAAAATGTGTTGTCATCTCCGAGCAGTCAACAGCCTTGGGCAACAAATATGGCTACTTCTGGTGTATCCTTCAGTTCGGGTTGAAAAACGTCCCGAGCGGGCGAGTTTTTCCGAGTCGCGGCAGTAGTCCGAAGTAAAGTTGGGAGAGGGGCCGGGGAGGGGGGTGCGCTTTGCTAAACACGAAGGGTGGAGAGTGGAAGGGGGGGTTAGAGATGGAGCCCAAGCATAAAGAGTTGTTGGAGAAATGCTACCAGAACTTGGTGGAGTCGATAACAGATGCGGACCGAGTCGTGGATGTTTTGGCTCACCGCGGGACCCTCAGCCAGTCCGAGCGCTTCGAGCTGGGGCACAACTGCACCTCCAGCCCGGAGAAAGTGGACCTCCTGCTCAAGATCCTGCTGAGTAAGGACCGGGACCATTTCGCGGAGTTCTGCACGGCTCTGGAGACGACGCACCCTCACCTGCACTCCGCGCTGCTCAATGGCACCGGACCAGTGGATCACACAGCCGGTGAGAACTGATTCAGAGTTTGTGACAAAATCGACTGGAGAGAAACTCCGTGTTTTAAAGTGCACGGGGCTCGGGAGTCTTTGCACCTTTCACTTCTGATTATGCAGTGTTTTGAGAGGACCAGTGTGTTTGTTTTGGGTGCGAGCCAACCTCTTTTCGATCTTTCTCTCACTATGATCTAACTAACATTTGGGCTATTGACCATATGACAACTTGATGAAGGGCATGACTTTTCCTTTGGGCAAGTATAAAAGCAAAGTGAGAGGGGGGGGGGGGGGGGTCTGCACAATCATGTGACCTGATGCCTATTTACACTTACACTACTGCGCTTGTTTCATTTGCCTTGTCACTAAAAAGCACAGGCTGCTGGCCTTTTGTGAAAGTATTTAATGGACCTAAAAAGGCTGAAACAATCAATGTGGTGTCAGGCAGTGCTGCCCGAAGTGAGTGAGTTGGACACGATCAATAACCTACTGACAGTCAAATGAATGAGTGAAGCATTAAGTACTCGCTGCGTCGTGGCCTGCTTTAGTGTTACACGAAGTATGACATCATAGATACGTTTTTTTTAAATTATATGTAACTAGAAATTACTTTATTTAGACCTTTTAAAGCTGTTTGCTCCGTCAAACAGTTGCATTTATTGGTGGTATGCGTTTTTAAACATGTAGATGTTTTTTGCCACAAGCTACAGTGAGATCTTTTTGCTTTTTTATAACTTAGAAATGGAGAGCAGAGTAATACATTACTGGAGCTGCATTGACTAATTGTCAGTGTTCTGCTCTGGCTGTCTTCAGAATAACCTCTTGCATATGCAAAAACACATCTGCAGAAGGCCTAGTTGTTTCCAATTCATGGTTTTGTCAGTGTGTGCTTTTGTTCTACCACCCAACACTGTATTATACTGAATTTATACAAATATAACATTCTAACCTACTACATTTTCTAATTCTGTGTCCATGTTTACCTTAGGTTCAGTTCATTTTGTATTATCATTTTGAATGATTGTCCTTCTTTTGAGGTGCAGTCACTGAATTCTAGTGAGTACCTCAATAATGCTTTCAAATTAGATAAAGCTAAGCAGACACCCCCCCACCCTCCATTATGTTGAGTGTAAGATGAAATGATTTGCAATCTAAAACTTAATATTCTTGCTGATATCCATTGCACGGTGTACACTGCATCATTTTACTATTGAGCAGTGGGCATGCACATTGAAATGCATCTTTGTTTCATAACCAACATTTACTCTGTCTGCTCTCGGCTATCATGCCGTATGCAGTGAGCTGAGTTATGAGGTGTTAATTATGCATTTATCCTGTCATTATTTATAGAACCGGAGCTGCGGACTTGGCTTACCTTTCTGAGCTATCTGACTTTTTTTTTTTTGCGCTACATTTCACAATCGCGCAAAGCTGAGCGCTGATAGGCTTTGTTCCGGTGAAGAGGTTTGTAAACGAGCGTGTTCTGGGATAGTCGCAGTGCTGTCGTGTTGTGTGCAACTCCCTGTTGGTAGTCACACAAATGGGTTGAGTTGCCTTTTGCTACTGGGCAGACAGGTTCCTCCACTGCACAGCCAAAAGACGGGCCTTTCCCCAGGAAAACAGGAGCTTGTTTCAGTGTTGGTTTATGAATATGCGCCGTCAGGAGCCTGATCAGATTACTCCCAGGTCACCAAAAATCCTTCAGGTTAATAGGAGTATGGTCACTTCATGAGGGAGCTGTGAGGAGTCGGGAGCATAGCCAGTAAACACTGGCATGTTGTCAAACGTCAACAACAAACATAATCTGTCGATGATCCATCAGCGACAAGAACAATATTGCAACTTAAGCATGGAAAAGTGTGTGTTCGTGGAGGATAATTTGTTTCTTGAAATAACGAGGATATTCTATAGTTTAATGAGCCTGCAGCGCCAGGGCTTTTGTTTACGGATTGTTTTCACCTTTTCTTGATTAACAATAACACAATGGCAGCTCATCATCAGGGTGTGTATTATGGGTGTCGACTTGGCAGTACTGTGGAAATGGAAAATAAGGCCAGGTGCTCAGGAGCAGGGGAGTGAAATCCACGAGGAAGATGCATTTCTTTTTTGTATTCACGATTTTAATGGATTGAGGGTGTTGTTGTTAATGCAGAGTCAGCAAGTTGACTTTATATCACAGCATTTCACTTCAGTAGGTTTTTATTCACTCCAAATAAAAAACATGCTGATGTGTGGGAACAGTGCATTTCATTCAGTTGTTTGTCTTCTGCACAGCTCACAAACAGTTCACTTCTGTTTCCGCAGAACAGCCTCTACAGACGTGTGTCACTGTGGCAAAAGCCACATGAATGCTTAGTTTTCTTGTTCAAATCTATTTTCTTGTCTCTTGTGCACATTACTGCAGTGATTGTGTTATAGGCACCGAGTTGTGCCAAAAACGGCTTGCCTTGAATCGGAATGGTGCCTGAATGCATCGTATGGTAGACGAGACGGACAACTGAGGCTGCTTTTACTGGATAGTATACAAATCTTAAAACTCGTAGTCAGATAGCTCAAAGTACTGGAACAGCTGCAATCTTGACGAAATTGTAAGATTGGTCAACAGTCACCAGATTTCACAAAGGCAACCCATGTGAACAATTTGGAATATTCAATATATCAATATTTATTGATGTACTCTACCAGTCAAGCTGTGACACATGTTCTCATTCAATTTTTTTTTCTGTTTACATTTGAAAGTATGTAGTAAACAAACAAAAAAGTTAAATAACTCAGGACATGTTTCAGATTTTTTTTTTCAAAATAGCCACCCTTTAAGTCTTTCACACTCTTCGCATTCATTCAATGAGCTTCATGAAGTCATCACCTGAAATGGTTTTCTCAGCAATGTTGAAGGCATTCTCAGAGATGCTGAGCACTTCTTGTCCCTTTTACCTTCACTTTGGGCTCCATCTCATTCTAACTCATCCCGTTGGGGGGTTTAGGTCAAGTGAGTGTGGAGGCCAGATCATCTGGCAGCACTCATCACTCCCCTTCTTGGTCAAATAGCTCTCACACAGCCTGGAGGCATGTTTGGGCTCATTGTCCTGTTGTAAAGTAAATGATGGTCCAACACTATGCAAGCCGGATGGGACGGCATGTCACTGCAGGATGTTGTGGTAGCCATGCTGGTTCAGTGTGCCTTCAATTTTGAATAAATCCCCAACCGTGTTGCCACAGCAAAGAATCACAACAACACACCTCCATGCTTCCAGGTGGCAACCATGCATATAGAAACCATCCGTTCACCTTTTCTGTGTCGCTCAAAGATGCAGTTGTTGAAACAAACCTCTCAAATTTAGATTTGTCAAACCAAAGCACAGATTGCCACTGGTCTAAGGTCCATTCCTTGTGTTTCTAACCCTTCCTTGGAGCTATTTGACCCTAAAGGCTTGGTTTACACAGTTTCCTCTTAACAGTTGATGAAGAGATGTCTGCTACTAGAACTCTGCGTGGCACTTATCGGGGCATTAATTTGAGGGTGATCTTGATAGATTTTGTGGCTGCGCTTGTAGACACATTCGAGTTTTTTGCAATTTTCCTAACCGACTGATCTTGACTTCTTAAAGTAATGGACTTTTGTTTCCCTTCGCTCACCTGGTTGGTTAATAATATGAATTCTAGCGGTTGTCAAATAGGGGTGCCGACTGTGTCCCAACCTGAATTTTGCATAACACAAATCTTATATTCCCAACCCTGTTGAGAAGAAGACAAATAAACCCTGACGAGGTACTGCTGTGGAGTGAAAAACATTTCAAATGACGATCTCATGAAGCTCATCGAGAGAAGGCCAAGTGTGTGCCAAGCAGTAATCAAAGCAAAGGGTGGCTGTTTTCAAGAATCTAAAACGTGTTCTGAGTTATTTCACAATATTCCATTTACTACATAATTTCATACATGTTCATTCATAGTTTTGATGCCTTCACTGAGAATCTAAAATGTACTGGTCAGGAAAATAAAGAAAAGACATGAGTGAACTTTAATGTTTGCTGTGGAATCTTTTGATATTAAAACATTTTGAAAGCCAGGCTTTAACATCGAGGCAAATGCATCCAGCTTATTCTTTGAAAGAGGCACACATGTGTCATTAACACCGACTATGGTTGTATAACACTGCTGAGCCACCTCTCACAGCAGCCTTGCATCTCTCAAGCCAGGACACTGGTGTGGGTAGAATTACAAATTTAAGCATCAAACTTAATAAATGCATGACTTTCATTAATATGCTATTATAACTGCATCTGTGATGGAATCTGGTAAGATGTTGAACATGACTATTCCAACAAGGTCTTGCATAGAAATGGCGTGTGTATATGAAAACAAAGGATTGTTCATTTCTTTGCCTGTAGATTTTGCATGTCGTAGACTGACGGGATTGAACTGAAGTCCTTGGTACTACTGTTCTTAGCATAGTCTGTCCTTTTTCTGCTATACAACTACGAGTGAAATATTTATAAGCTCCTCAGTTTGCTTCCATCATGCTTTCTTGAAGTTTGGATTGCAGAAAGCTAGAGCCACTCCGAGCTGACCCTGGTGACCCTGGACATTTTGTCGGTCTGTCAGTCTTAATGGAGAGAAAAACTGCACAGTCTTGCACCTACAAACAACTTGGTTTAACCACACAGTCCAAAAGGCATACTGGTTAGAATAACTGACAAGATACTGCACAGGGAAAACATGCAAACTGCACAGTGAAGCCCTAACCCAGATTCAGACCTTGATCTTCTGCCCATCAATTTGTGACGTTGAGCTGTAGAAAAACGAACCTGATCCTTTGTTGTAGAAAAAAGATTTTTGTAGTTACTGAAGTTAATCAATTATTTCTTCACATGGCCATGTTTTTTTTTTTTCCCACTTTACATATACTTCAAGTTTACAAATATGACACTAGGGGAATGAATTATCTTGCTTCCAAACTGTTTTAAGACTCCCAGAAACTAAATGGACAAGACTCCACACTGTAGCTCAGCTCATAATGTGCCTTTGCTTTGTTTTGTTTTTTGTTTTGCAATCAGTTGCTAAAATCACACACAAATAAGCTCCCTGGTCGGAGTTTTTGATCAAGTTTTTTTTTTTTTTTGCGAGAGGGGCAACTGTCCAGAATGTTGTTTTTTTTTTCCTTTCACTTTTTCATTATCAGTGGATCATAGTGCCAGATGCGATTTTTAGATTATATCAGCACTGTGTCAGAGCTCCTGTTTTCAGCTTTGACAGACTAGATCTTTCAACTCTTGACTAAACCCTCTTACAGAAGACCGAGTGCCCACTTTCCGTTTCGTTTTTGAGGTACACCAGTAAAACATTAATGACGAGTGATTACCAAGTGGCTGTGACTGTAACTAAGGGCTCAACCTAAATGAGGCTCCTGAGTGGTGAGGGTCACACTGTCATAGCTCGCTTGCTTTTTTCCCTTCGTGGAAGTCATATGACCTGGACCTCGCTGCACAGTGCACCTTGCCCATTGAAGTACTCTTGTGCTCAGAGTCATGGGAAACTTAAGCTAGCGCGAGAACAAAGAGTGCTTGATCCATGGGATGCCACAGCTCCTGAGGCACATCAGTCTTTTTTTTTTTTTTTTTTTTTCCCTTCTTTCAGTCCCTCGCTGGGAAAAGGGGGTGAGCCATGTTAGCTGGGCTCCTTGTAGTCTCAACTCATAGTCTCCTTTAGCTAGTGGGAACCAGGCCAGCCAGGGATTGATTTAGAGGACTGGGACGTGGGTAAATAGGATCGTTTGTCATGCTCCTGCTCCAAGTCTACACCAGACTCTACATCAGGGATGCAAGTTGCTGATTTAACTGAACTATAAGCTTCTCTTTCCACGGCCAAGTAAGATCTCAGCAAATGTGCACTGCTGGCGGTTTCATCAAGGCCTCTGCAGTTGTGTGTTGTTTTTTTTTTAACCTCAGCAGCATCATAAAGATTCATCCTTTTTGAGTTGTTTTGTTGCAGTGTCTTTTGATTTTGCTACTGAAAAGGGAAGTAGACTTCAAACAATTCAACAAGCAAAGCATTAGAGATGAGCTGATAATGGTTAAGAATCTCAAATGATTTATTTAATTTGCATTCATGCAAAATCTGAATTGTGTGCTTTTTCACAGTTGAAAGAGAAACTTCATCTTGGCTTAGAAAAGCGTGACTGATGATGAAATCTCTTACATGTTTACAAATCTTCATATCAACAGTGATTTGTGATACGGGTGTCAATTTGCTGGATGACGCAGGGTAAACATGTGGTATGCACTATTAGATCTCAATGATTTGGTTTGTAATGAAAACAAAGGTTTCAGTAGATCATGTTAAAGTCTTTGTACTTTGAGATTTGTTGTGCTCTTTTTCTAACCTTCACCACCCCCCAGCGGGGCCCCCAACTGCACCACTGGGCGTAAACAGTTTGTTTTGGTTTTTTAACTACATCATGTGTGCATTTCAGAGGAGGAGCATTTAGTGAACTATATTTACTTTTGTTTATTTCTCCTTGATTTTTGTGCTCCTTTACCACCAGGAATTGTCAATCAGTAAAAGCTTTCTGATTACTTTTGCGAACCAAGTGATTATTTATACTTTTCAATAAAATTCTCATTTTGAATTTGCAGACCATGAATGCATAATGCGTGTAAACTTCACAGTTCAGTCTTTCACCATTCTGAATATTGCATATTGTATTGCAATATTGATACATTTTCAAACTGTGCAACAATATTGTGAATATCACTGATGGATAAACTTTTTTAATTATAAAATCTTACCTTAAAAAATTTTTTTTCTATAGGAACTCTCTCCGTAAGACTTCTAGTATCACTGGTTTCTCTGGTGAAATACTTTTCAGTGATGACTGAAACTACTCGTTTCAACATACCAAATGTCATGCTATGCTTACAGTTATAATGCGACTTATATCTCTATCACTGTTCACATGTATGGGAGTGTAGTTGACTCCTCCATGTCTTCGGTATGCAGGTGATCTGCAACATCATTGACCTCAGCATTAGTCGGATTGCAAGTCCACAAATTGGCCAACCACCTGCAAAACAATGGACAACTTTGCGAAGTTGCATACATCATATTTTCACTATGTTTACAGTTGGCGATCTGCTTGCTTCCATTTCTTTCTCTTTTGTGCACTCAGGCAGATGATTCAATAAATGCCAAGAACCCACTTCTGCCTCAATCCAGATTGTCTGATAAGTAAATTCTTATATTGCCTTTTAGTTTTATAGACAAAGTGGTTAATTGGCACAATATCATAATGAAATTGGTTGTCTATAAATAAGATGCATAATCATTCTTGTCATATTTGCACAATAATTTGTTGCAAAACAAACAATAGTAGATACGGTAATTGGTTTGTTCTATGACTGCGACATCCCTACTGTCATTAATAAATAAAATGTAACATTTTCTAAAGAAATGAATATAGGCTTGGATTTAAAAACAACTCTCTAAAGTTACTCACTCTATATAAATATTCCCTCCCTGTTATGTAAAATATACACAAAGTGTCATAAATCAAAAGTTACTCAGCTGTGATGGTTGTCCCCCAAATCCCTCTTGACAATTACTTTTACACTTATTTATCAAATAACATGATCATCCTCATAAAGCCTGCTGTTGTGCTGAAATGTCCTTTCTGTACAGTTAATTATGAATCACTGTAGGCTATAAAAGAAGGGGCTTTCACAGGGGGGGGGCCGTGTGATGTTGTCAGAGGAGATAAAAGGAGAAGCTCTAAGGCTGCAGCCTCTTTGGGGCCCTGGCTAGTCAGTATTCAAGCCTCCTGCCCAACTGATAATTAGCTACACTCTGCTGTCAGCCCACAGGCTCGTAGTACCAAGTTGGGGAAAGTCCCACCTTATTATTCCCCCAGCTGGCCTTTTTTTTCAGCAAAGGCTCCCGAATGTAACCCAAGCTCTACAGCCTTGATGTAGCACACAATGCTGGAGATAATCATCTGCCTATAATGCAGACATGGTCGAGTACGCTCCGGGCTGACTTTAATGTTTTTGTTTGTCTCGCAGGGTCCACTTACAGCGTCTTGTCCACCATGCCGTCAGACTCGGAAAGCAGCAGCTCCCTCAGCAGCTTAGGTGAGTGTGGCGCTCACGGCCGTGGTCAAATTCAAAGCCATGCAATGTGAACAGATCGTCAGGAACTAAGCACACTTTATAAAGAAATCGCCACTGGTTCGTGGATGTTTAGACTCTGAGCACATGCAAGTGATTATACAGATGTGAGAAGGATTTAAAAACCCTCCAACCCCACACATGCACCACAGTTCATTTAGTCATTCTATGAGGGAGAAAGGATTTGACCAGTCTGTGCTGTTTTTGAGAGAAACAGAATCTGCAGCGGTAGATTAGTAGTTGGATTTCTGTGCGACATACTCACAAGTGCTGTGGGTAATGACTATATCTGGATATGTGGATGAATAATGAAAAAAAACAATCTAACTGATTTTGACTTTGAAAAAACAAGCATGATTCAAAGTCATGCCATTTTTAGATGTTTGACTGCACTCTAAAGGATTGTTTAGAGTTTGGGTCTATCTTAATAGCAATTGGTTAACAAAACAAGTTCAGCCTGAGACTTCTGAGCTTTTCGAACAGTCACTTTTTTTTCCTCTTCCATTTGTTCTTTTTAATCAAGCATTCAGTGGAATTAAATACGAGACGTACATCTTGTGTCAAAGAGTTTTAAAGTGACTACAAGATATGTGATGAAGTGCAAGGGATCAACAGTGCATGAGAATCGAGCCATGGAATTCTGATACTGAACAAATGTTTAGTTTTCTAATATTAGTACCACATCATTGAACATGTGTCGGGGGAGGGGGGGGGGTTGACCTTTGAATCCAATCTGCTGCCTTTCTAAGATAAAAGATAACTGACTGATTCAGGTACATGAGGCGTAACATGAAAAACAAAAGCCAATTACTGATCAGAGGGGTGAAAGGTAATTGAGGTTGACAAAAACAATACCGTAAAAAAACTACTCCAATATAAGAATCTTCACCGTGCACTCTCCAAACCTGTGCACGTATTTTTTTCTTTTTTAAATGCTTGATGAAGCTGCAGCAAGGCCTGCCAGCATTTTATATCTGTGACCAGCCCATGCCAGCAGTGACATGCTGACTCACGCAGGTACTCCCGGTCAAGCCTCCTCCCCGCCGCCCGCTCACATGGAGGGCCATCAGGTGAACGAGAAGATGGAGACCATTCTGTTTCAGCTGCGGCATGTGACGCGTGAAAGGGACGAACTACGCAAACGCCTCGCGCTCTCCTCACCTGGAACTACCTTCGATGACTGCAGGTACTGTTCCGTGCTCCCGCGCCCCTCTACGCTTAACTGTAAATGTTTGCTTTGGAAAAAAAGGCAGTGATTTTTATGTGTACTTGCAGTCTGTGAAAGGAGGCTTTCTGATTTGCTCGGCATTTAAAATCAAGTAAACAGCAACAATCTTGCGTGAGCCGGAATTGTTTAAAAAAAATCTGTGCTCAACTCTGTAAAACAAGGGGTGAGCATGCAATTTTAACGACGGACGATTTTCCCTGTGCTCCCAAAAGCACAAAGTTTCATTTGATGTTTATTTAAACTCGTGCTGCTCACGTCACCCCATGTGGTGTCTTAAAACTTAATTTTCATGCATCACAATGTTGTTTCCCTTCCTTCTCCCCTCTTTCCAAAATAGACCAAACTCGAAAGCGGGTCATGACTATGAGCGTTTAAAGCTGCAGTGCATGAAGGCGATGGCGGACTTGCAATCCCTGCAGAACCAGCATAGCACCACGCTGAAGAGGTGCGAGGAGGCTGTGAAGAAAGCAGACTTCTACCAGTAAGTGGAAAGCTTACTACAGGGACTTTGTAAATTTTTTAACAGCCGGTGCATTTGTGCTGTATGCATTCATGCTCAGCCTGCAGGGTTTTTGCTGATGTTCAGTCCCTCCTCCTCCTCGGACATATTCATAGCAGATCGCATAGAACAGATTTTATTTTTCTGTGAGAGTAATAGGGATGAAGACTTTTTGCCCGTTCAAAAGCTGGTGATTTAAGCATTGAAAGAAAATCCTTTCTGCCCTCCATCAATCTAATTTACTTTTTAAGGTTGCTTCAAATAAGGATCAAGTCTTTTCGCTGCTCAAATTCCACAATATCTTTCCATACCAGAAGTTGAGGACACAGGCTGAATTGCCTCAATACATTTAATGTCCCTCTTGAAGAGTTTATGCCAAGCAATGCTCGGTAATTATTATCTGACCACTGCAAGCATGGCACGGCATCTGTGGCATGAGGATAATGCTATCAGCAGAGCATTTGTTGTTGAGGGAAATAAGCTCTGACGAGTTGACAGGAAGGGAAGGCTGGTCCATTTGTGTGATTTCATGACGCCATACTGTCTCCAAAGTGTATGGGACCAACATCTGGCCCCCCAATGCAAACAGACAGATGAAGGATTATTGTCACGTTTAAGCCGCTCCTTCTGGGCCCCGTTTGCACATCAGAGGGTCACTTCATTTATTTTTGTGCTGTCGGCTTCTGTACATCTTCATCGACATCCAATATTTTGCTTCCTCAACAGCCAGGTGAAGCAGTGTTAATTTAACATATATTAACATGGAAGTTCTAACACTGCAGTAGCCCTGATGGACATATTACTTAACATATGTATTTTGTCTGCAGCAACCTTCCCCAAATACTGCGAATCATTGCACAAACCTTGGAGTACTTTATCTGCTGGAAGCAGGAATTTAAATTATGTCCTGTTTTCATTAATTTGTCAGTTTAGAGCTTTGACCAGAGACCTCACATTTTGCATCTGCTGTGCTCCGAGCGCCGATTTCCTGTCCAGTGTCGTCAATGAACCTGTTTTATAATGCAATAAAGTGTGATCCAAAACCACACCTGCTCCATGATTACAATCCAACAACATGAAACAAGGATCTCCTTTGCTTTTATGGTGCCGTTGTTGTATGTTTTTGGACTTCTTATCTCCCTTCCCTTGATTGACGGTGCAGTGCATTTATATTTTGATTGCCTTGCTCCACGTCAGTATCCTGGTTTGTGTAACAGTCACAGGTCATACTGGCACCATGGATAACAATGGGCATATGATTGTCTTTAGGTCCTTGAAGAGAAGTACCATAGTCTAAAGGATTCGGATACCTTTGCTTGAACTGTTATTTACTAATGTACAACCTATTTAAAGTCACTCTAAAGTAAATATTAGAAAAGTTTCTCCAAGAACATAAATGGCAATTCAAAATAAGCATGTGTGGGTTTGTAAAGTCACTTGTGCTTAGTGATGAAATCATCAGATTGCTTTTTTGAATTAAAGTCATTCCTAATTTTCTTGTGTGGAATATATAAAGACGATAACCAATTATTCAATATTTGTTGGCACAAAGAGAATTGCTATATTTTTAGTTCTGTAATGCCGATTTTAAGCACAGCTGGTAGCGTCCACTGTTTGATTTCTTCCTTGCGGTACCTCCACAGCACACTGCACAGCCGTCTGGCAGGCGAGCACGGCCAGCTGAAAGATGAGATGGAGGCAGTGAGACAAGACAACATCCAGCTGGTCAGGGAGCACAACCACGTGAAACAAGCCTGCGAGGAGCTCAGGAGGCTACATGAAGACGACCAGAGGGAGGTGGCTGATATGAGGATGCTGCACCAGCAGGTACCAGTGAGACGGGTCGTCCCATCACCATTCATTCCTACACGTTTAAGG
Source organism: Blennius ocellaris (assembly GCF_963422515.1). NCBI lineage: Eukaryota > Metazoa > Chordata > Actinopteri > Blenniiformes > Blenniidae > Blennius > Blennius ocellaris. Next base: position 14,421,462 of record NC_137670.1, on the reverse strand, counting down.
GCGTAAACGTCCAAGAGATGATGAACTAGTGCTTGTTGTGTATATTCACTGAAGTTTCTCGAGTGAATGACAATGAAATGTAATAAGTTGGATCTTGCTGTTTGAGGCAGGAGGTAATTCATCTTTGTCTTATTGACCATCATGTCTCGGGCTGTTCAGACAAATGGGGTCAGGCATATGGGGTCATCTCACGATGTCGCCATCAGTCAAAGCCTTCTTTCAAATTGGAGAAAAGGCCGAACCCGTGCACGTTCACCGAGTCTGATGTATAGTCGGCTTCGCCATAGTCGGGAGGTTGTTTCACTGAATAATTTGCAATGCATTATATAATCATTGAGGAAATCTTGGTGTCTCCAGAGCTTATGTCCTCATTGGATAACATGACTGTTCAGCCAAAGCCAAAATTGCACAGAGATTTCAGTCCAAAGGTTACGTCTGTTGTGTATGTGGTGAATGCCAGCTTATACTACATGTACTGTAGCTTCTGTTGTATGAGGTGGCTTCATTTCCCCTAGAAAGCACAACATTTAAAGATGGTGGGGTAACTTTAAATACACAGATGTGTACATTGCTGAGAAAAAGAACCTTGTTTTCTTTAAGAGGCGACAGTTTCACAGTCTTGTTAAAGAAAACTAAAGAAAGCAGCATTGCAATTTCTACATTGGTTTGCCTATTAAGTAGAGCAAAACCTGTCAACTGTAGAGAGTCTCTCTTGCTCTGACCTGCTAATTCAGCACAATGTCAAGTACCCAAGCTTTAATTGCTTACTTAAGGAAATAGGTTTGCCAATTTTTCTTTGGCAACATGCTAAGTCTTTTTATTTATATATATATATATATATATATATATGTGTGTGTGTAAATCTTTTATGATTAAAGCTAACCTGAATAGCAGATGCTATTCAAAAATGTACCCATGAACATTTTAACTTTGTATTGCTGTGACCAGTAATCGCTTGGCAGTATTCCCATTGTACTTATTGGGGTGAGGTGTCTGAACTCTCATTTGCAGGTGATGAGAGAAGGCTCGTCTGATGTCCTTAACAAGCTGTATGACACAGCTGTGGACAAGCTGGATGCCATAAAGGTGGACTACGAGGCCCTGAGGAAGCGCTACAATGAAAACACGGCCAGCCACAACGCAGACCTGAGTCGTTTGGATCATGCCGAAGAGGAGAACCACCGGCTGCAGAAACAGCTGGACATGCTGCTAAAACAGAGAGACGCTGCCATCCACTATCAGCAGCAGTACTCCTCTTCTATAAGAAGGTTAAGCTGCAAAATAACGCAGACGCACAAAATCGGCTGCCCTCAAAGCCACACACTCGAACCCAGCAGCTGTTAATAAAAACACTAATGACGGCCAGCAGTTGCAGGAAATTATGCTACAAACTGAGTACTTGAGTTTAGCGCCAAAGTCGAATTTGCACAGTGCTTAAAATGTGCCTAATCCACAGCAGATGAAGCTTTGAAAATACACATATGCCTTCTTTTTCAGTTTTCTTATATGATGCAAAGAATAATCACTTTTTCCGTTTTGGTTAGATTTGAAGTGTTTTGGTCCAAAGCACCCATTAACTGTGTTGCACTAAAGTGTCCTCAAATCGGCTTCAATTTCTCTTGTGGAACAGGTTTGACAACACGCAGCAAGAACTGTCCAAGGCCGCTGCCCAGAATCAGGAGCTGCAGCGAGAAATGGATCGACTCCAGTCGGAGACGACTCGGCTCAAGACCCAGCAGCTGAAAGCAGCCAAGGACTCTGAGAAGTACAAAGAGGAGCGGGACTCTGTGATCAGCGAATACCGCTTGATCATGAGCGAGCGTGACCAAGTGATCAAAGAAGTGGACCGGCTTCAGACGGGTCTGGAGATGGCAGAGGCCAAGCTCAGGAACACGTCCTCGGAGCGGAGGGTGGCCAGCGAGGAGCTGGAGGCTTTCAGACAGGTAAAAGCTTCAGAGGGCCATTAATATAACTTTCTACCCTCTTTCAACTTTGAATATGATGCTGAAGTGTTTGACATGGTTGTTGCATCAAGACAGGAGCTGCTTTTGATATTTTGTGTGGTAAATTATTTATGTAAATATGCTTATGAAGAATAACTAATTGCATAATGTCTATATTCTCAATGCATCTCCTGGAGTTGAGTTGGTTCTTGACCTCATTTATTTTGGTAACACCCAGTGCTTTAGGCTGGGCAAAAGGTAATCACACGTCATCGAAAAGATAAATGCAAAACAGGCTCCACAGTGACTTCTAAAGTGGGTATGATCAGTCTAAAAATATCTGTTTAGACAAAAAAAAGTTTTTTTTTTTTTTAAAGGTTTTTTCCCTCCTTGGATGTTTCTACTATCTCTTCTCTCTGAGAAATCAGATTTCTTTCATCCTTGTGAAGAAAGTTCCGGTTTCATTATTACACAAGAAGCAAGCAGATGACGACGGCTCAAATATAGAATGATTAAACGACTTGCTCTGCTTAAATTACACTAAAAAGTTCCGATAACAAAAGTACTTTTTATGTAACGGGTGAAAAAGGAGGAAGTCATGTTTTGATTTTCTTTTTCTTTTGTTCTGACTTTTGACAATGTTTTTGTGACGTGTAGGAACTGGCTTCAGCACTGGTAGACAGAGACCGGGCACTCTGTGAAAAGAATGAGCTGCTGGAGAAATACTGCCACGAAGTGAAGGACAAAGCCGAGGCTCAAAAGGAGCTAAACCAGGCCTGCAAGGACATTGAGACGGTGCGTGAAGAGAGAGATGTGGCCCGCAAGGAGAGGACCGAGGCCATCATCCAGAGGGACCAGCTGCTGCGAGAGTATTACCAGGCCAGACAGGTAGCCAGACAGACTGGTGATTTATTATGACAAATGGAGGGATTCTTTTTTTTTTTTTTTTTTTTACAGATAGTAATCCCTTCATCTCATCCCCCATCGTAGTAGTGGGATTTTTTTTTTTGTTCAGCTGCGCTGTTTCCAGACATTGATTTCTGTTGGGAAAAGTGGGCAGCACCCATCCCTGCATTCATTGACTGTCAGATTAATTACAATAAAAGTCCTGCATTAGGAAATGACCAACAATTACTGTGAGAAGCATCAGTTTGACCCTGATGTAAACAAGAAAACTGCACCGCTACTGAATAATGGCAAAAGCAGTGAAGTGTAATATAATTAGTTTAGCTGTTCAATGAAACACAATCATGGTGAAGGCACCATATAAGTAGTGTTTAGTTATTTTGAATAAGAGAAGATGAACATGTGCCACAGACTTATGAGATTTACATTTGTTGTACTTTATTTGACCCATTTCAAACAAATCCAATCAGACAGTTGCTATTACACATTGTGGACGGAGCTTTCTCGTTCACAGGAATCTGATAAATTGGGGGTTTTCTTCTGAAAAATTATCTGTGTCTTTACTAATTGAACTTTTTTTTGTCTCAAATGGCATTTAGTAAAACATTTAGAGTGCATTCAATCTGCGTTGAGGTTTTTGTAATACTTGTAATGAAAAAAACATTTGGTCGTTTCTTTTTCTCACACAAGTGCACAAGCTGTCAGATGATGTTGCATGGTCTTGCATCAAGTGTTAAATCAGTGGCAACTTTTTCCCAGACAATTCTTTTTTGTTTTGTTTTTTCTCTGCTGTCTTTTCTTCAGAATCCCTGCTGGGAGCGTGCCTTGGGCTCATTGAAATTAATGAGGGTGTTGCATTTTTGATACAGCACTAATGTTGAGATGAATGCAGCCTCCAGCATCTCAAATGTGTTTTAGTAAAAATATCTGCTTCATTTTGACAATTTTACGAGTTGATGACCTTTTCCCCTGCAACAAAACCCTTACATTTGTCTTTTATCAAATATCACACCTTCTTACACACAAGCCACAGATCTGCCAGTTTCATCATCATCATCATCATCTTCCTCCTATGTTTCTATGTACTTCTCAGCAACAAGACTCTGCCACCCTGGACATGGAGCGGGCCAATAAGGAGATAGAGGTGCTGCGGAAGCAGTGTGAGGCCATCTCGCAGGAGCTGAAGGAGGCCGTGCAGGAGGCGGAGGTGGCCAAGTGTCGACGGGACTGGGCCTTCCAGGAGAGAGACAAGATAGTGGCAGAAAGAGAGAGCATCCGGTGAGGAAGTGCTTTTAAATTTTTTTTTATTATTATTTAAATAAATGTCTGTTCAAATGACGAAATAGATGTCCAAGCCTTGTGTGATGCCTGATAACACCGTGCACTTTTGTCAGCACACTGTGTGACAACCTGCGGCGAGAGAGGGACAGGGCTGTGAGCGACCTGGCAGATGCTCTGAGGAATCTGGATGACATGAGGAAGCAGAAGAACGACGCTACGCGAGAGCTCAAGGAGCTAAAGTGCGTCATTCCCACACACCTTTATTCCTTACCAGACTTTTGCTGTGTTGTTCATCATATTCCATTTGTATGAGGGCTCTGCTTGTTTTTGGATTCTTCTCTGCCCCCCTGTGGCAAAAACATGTCACTGAGTGGAGTTGAGAGAGCTCCTTGGAGCCATTGAGTCACAATCTTTTCAATTAGGGGTCCCATAAAGCCCAGTTTGTGCTGAGATGTGCCATACCAGAAAAGATAAAAGCCTAATAAATGATTGAAAATAAATGTTCCTCTCCTTCATGCACAGATTATTCCAGAACTGTTTGTTTATTGCTATTTTATTCAACAAAACATATCATTACATTACTCTTCACACCAACACGAGCAAAAAGCTTGTTTCTTGTCGTGTTCTTCCAATTTATAGAGCGTGTTTTCAGAAAATCACCCTCAAGGTATAGATTTGAACCGGATTTTGCTGCTAATTGAATAGTTGCACCTTGTTCGTCCTGTAGAGAAAAGATGGATGACCAGTTGGAACAGGATGCAAGGTACCGTCAGCTCATGGCTCATAGTTCACACGACTCGGCCATAGACACTGACTCAATGGAGTGGGAGACAGAAGTTGTAGAGTTTGAAAAGCACAGAGTAAGGGCTGCTTCATTTTTCACAAATGGATATTGCATGATTCATTCATGATGGTTCAAATTTGAATATGTCACCCTTATGTCTTCATTCCAGGACATGGATCTGAAGGCGCTTGGGTTTGATATTGCAGAAGGGGTAAATGATCCCTATTTACCAGGAGATTGTGGCATATTTGTCACAAAGGTGGATAAAGGAAGTATTGCTGAAGGAAGACTGAGGTAAATGCATTGCTGCCTCATAGCTTGACTTGTCATCATTTCATAGCACTTTATACTCATTATAACAATTTCATACTTTGATTTGGAGAAAACAAAAACATTCCTATGATCTTTATGAAACTTTTTATTGGATTGCTTTATGTGCAATTTCACATAAATAAAATATGGCCTGAAGTATCTTCAAACACTAATAACAAGAAATCTGAACAATTGCTTGCATTCAATACTACGTATACACATATTCCACATAACCTAAGGCCAGTTAAATGAAACTCTCCTCATACAGTTAGTTATTTTAAGGGCCTCTTCATTTACTTGCTCAAGCTCTTTAAGCTAAACTACACTCTCCTCTTCCTGTACAGGGTGAATGATTGGTTGTTGAAGATTAATGATGTGGACCTGACCAATAAGGACAGGAAGCAAGTGATCAAAGCTGTGCAGAGTGAAGAAGGAGTGATCAACATGGTGGTTCGCAGGCGGAAGTCGCTGGGCGGACGGGTCGTCACGCCTGTCCAGATAAACCTGGCCGGGCACAAAGGTCGGCTTAATGTTCCAGTATATACATGAGCTTATTCAAGCCACTGTTTATATAAACATATTTATTTATGGGAAGTCGATATAAACTATTGTTTTTCCTCTCGTACCTCTCAGACAGTGGTATCGGTTTGGAAAGTGGAGTGTTTGTTGCCTCTTTGGCTGCAGGAAGTCCAGCTGCCAGAGAATGCAATCTCACCGTTGGTGACAGACTATTAGCTGTAAGTATGTCTTTTGAAAACTGGTGTAAGCTACACAGGAATATATGCCAAAAAAAGATATGTGAAAGACATCAGCCTGTAGTACCCTCTAATGACCACAAGGGAGTAGAATAACACTGCAGATATAGTTTACTAACTCAAGTATTTTGGCAATATAATATCACAGTGGTCATATAATGCAAATATTTGTAATTTGTGAAGTTGTACTTGCATGAAGTATTAGTGGTTGTAATAATATTTTTCATTGGAGAGTTTCTTTCACTTTGAGGCTTCACTCGGACCACACAAGCTGATAATTCGGTATTGAAGACTTCTTAAAATCTATTTAGAGGTTTTTTTGTAACATAAATTCATTGTGGATCATCAATATCAGAGATCTTTCAGATGTAAAATATTGCAATTACCATGATGTGCTTGCAAGTGAGTTGTAATTTTGTTTGTGTGAACACAGATCAATGGCATTGCTCTTGATAACAAGTCGCTCTCCGAATGTGAGTCTCTGCTGAGGAACTGCCGCGGTTCGCTCAGCATCTCCCTCATGAAGGTAAAGACACCAGTAAGAGTTCAGCACACGATTGTCTCGTTCACGTTGGACAATTTTACAAGTGCTCATCCTAAACTGCGGTTTCTGAATAAGGTGCTCTCTGGGAATGTAGAGATTGGTAATGACGTCAATAATGTAGTGGGCACAGCAATTGCAAATTTTGAAGAACATTGTGTGATGAGTAATTTTTTGGACTATCTCACAATGCATCATGAAGTGACTTTCACACTGGATAAAGTTTTGCTGTGTGATGGTGACTTGTGAGTGTTTTTCCACCTTTTTCTTTGACAGTTCCTCCCTCAAAGCTATTCCGGCCAAAGTTTGTTTGAAACCTTGCGAGACTCGGAAAAGATACCTCGGCTACAGTCCTGTGAGGTCCACTCTCGGAGCTGCAGGAACTCGAAGCACAACTGCTCCACACAAACTGACACTTGTAGCTGTGACTTAGGCAGCAGAGAGGAAGAAACGTGCAAGGATGCGGGCGACTCCTTGGAAAGTAGCAGTAGCAGCGCTCACTCCCACCACAAACCCTTTTCCAGCAGCTCTGTACACTCCCGCTCACATTCCACCACGCACAGCCCCTCTGAGCCCCACCCAGAGTTCTGCTACCGGAGGCAGGACTTCCACCATTGCGCCTTCACCTTCACCCCTGTCCCCTCTGACTGCGGCAGTACTCGGGCTGCTGTGGACAGAGATCCCGATCAACCAGTCAAGCCATGCGGAGGCACGTGGCCCAAAGTAATCGCTGGGGCTTCTCTTCCCGAGTGCACGCAACTGTCCATCTACAAGAAACCCAAACAGAGGAAGTCTATCTTTGATCTGAATGCTTTCAGGAGACCCGAGGCGACTCCAAAGCTGGACTACATGTCTCTCTCTCAGTTGCCCAAGCATTCGCCACAGAACTCGATGTCTGAATCTGCTCAGGCACCCCCAACTCCACCAACCCGGAGTGACTCCTTCAGGTTCAAGCACCGGCAGCAGAACAGCTCAGCGTCCGACTCCACCATCACTACCGGCACTCCACCGGCCTCCCCAGCCCAAGCTACAAGCCTACGGGACAAAGCGGAGGGAGACCACCAGCTGTATTACACTAATGCTCCTTCAGGGGAAACGGCAAGCGGCTCCAAGAAGCCCGCTGAGGAGGAGGGGAGTCGACGCAAGACGGAGGTGCTGGAAAAGAAGAGGTACCGGCCAAAATCGGCACCGGCGCTGCGGCGAAATGTGACTCCACTGCACATCCCCGCTCCCGTTCCCGTACAGGTAACATGGATACTCTCCTTATCTGATCTGGCATCCGGCCGTGTTGTGCTGTAGTTTCTAGCACACTGCGTCTTTCTCGCGCTTCCATTGGGAATTTCTAAAATGCTTTTCTTGCTACTGAGTTAAGTCATCATTTATGAATAAAATGTGATGAGGACTGGACAAAACAACCTTTCAAAGTTGTGTTGAATTTTAAATGTACTCTTCATGGAGATTTTATATAACATGTCTGTTGAAAGTAAGTGTTGGTCAACAATTAACTTGGCTGATTTTGTGACCACTTCACACAGGTACAGAGTTTCTCTATTGAACAGCATTCTCCAGAGCCAATGGACTTGTTACGCTTCTCTCCCATGAGGTCTAATCGGTACAGCATGCAATTTGCACCCCCAAGTTACAGCAACCTCACAACACGTAAGTCATTGGGACACCTGATTATGATCGCTTTTGCTTTTATATCCAGAAGTTTCCTGCTAAAATTTCTCACCAGCATCAGAAGGCTTCTTAATGTTCGTTCGCTGAAAGAAACTGTCGATCTTCCAGCCTGTTCATTCATTCACTTGGTCAATATTCAGAGCACGTTCTCGTCATCAATCTAATCAAGTTGAGGATTATTATTGCTGTGTTGCATCAGAAAGAAAAGTTGTATCTGATGCTGGCATTGGAGGATTATATTAAATAATCATATGTTCGACTGTAAAGGATTGAAATAGTTTGTACAACAAATAATCAGGTATGTATTTGCAAAGTGCAATGATGCAACATGCTGTAGAGATAATTCTTGATCTCCAATTGAGATATCAGTCATTGTTTTGACCAGATAATGACTCGTGATCAAAGGTTGACTAAACTTTGCATTAATCTTTCAATATCAGTGAGTGAGAACTCGAGCAGACGTTCTTCGCGTGATGTGGTTCTCCCATGTGCTCCTGCAGACCCAGCTCATCGAGGTCTATCCCCGTGCCCTGCAGTGACAGCTGTCATGAGGAACCCAGTCTACACGGCCTGGAGCCACGAAATCCAGAACAACGGTCCCCCACCCCCGAGCTCTGATACCTCCCCACGCCCACACACAAGGTGTTCTGTTACACTGCTCTTTATTACGCCAATTGCAATTTTCACCTTGATAAGCTCTTTGCAGATGGTCTGTGTTGTGATTGGAAAAATCTAAATAAATTCTTGTGCACTTTGCGACGTAAATTGATTCTGAAGCTGTGGGAGTTAAATCCAATTTGATTTAAATTTCATGTGGCCATATATGTACACAATACCGCTGTAGTTCATTCATCTTTGTTCTCTTTCATATTGCTTTTCTTTGAACATTGATTTATTAAATCCTTTACAGTGCAGTGATTATGCAAAACGGCGTCAACTCTGCCCTAGATCTGGGGAACAGATGGCATGGAGCAAAATATGTTTTGCTTTGGGTTGAGTAATTGACCTCTGTGGGACTTGAACTGACCTTTTTCCCTCTCTTTTAGCCCCCAGCATCAAGGTCGCCTCAGTCTGGACCTTAGCCACAAGCGTACCGGGGACTTGATCGAGACGAGCTGCAGCCAAACGACACGCAACACCAACTCCTTGCCCTCCAGCAGTAGACTGAGTACGTTTGCTGTCCTACTTTTAAGTCAGTCATAGCTGATTGAAATGAGCTGCTGCTTGTCGTCAAGGTCTGCCCATTTTAAATTACAAAAGCACACTCTCCCTCTTCTTATGCAATGCGCCTGTGTGTATAATCAGACACAGCCTTGGTTGCTCTGGAGGGGCCGCAGCTCTGTGCAAACAAATATTTTTGTACCTATAAGGTAAACCATCGTTTCTGAAAGAGCCTGTTGGCTATCATTTTTTACTATCGGAAGCAATAACAATAAAGTTATACACGGCAGAGATGTTGCCCTATATGATGCCATAAAGTTTAAATGAGTGCTTCGTCAGTCATTTGGCATCTGAACTGACCACACCAGATGAGATGTATTGCAGTGTGTCTGATTCCGCTCAGGAGATGACAGTGACTGATTGTGTACATCAAACATTTGTTTTGCAGCAATTAATCAAAACTGCTTTTTGCAGTGTCGGGGAAAAGAGAGTGTTATCACAGTCACTAAGCAATTTCCTGGCAGAATTCCTGTAACCACACAAGCAGAAAACTATCGTTTTGTGTGAGAAAATGTTTAATTCTCATTTTGAGTGAACCGACTAAAGGTGCTGTTTGTTTTTCATAGGCACCTCCAGTACGCTACAGTTTAGGGCCGAACGCATTAAGATCCCTCCGACTCGTTATCATCGCTCCACTGGATCGGACAGAGGTACTGCCCAGTTTGGGTTTCCACAGATGTACTTGACCATTCGAGCCAAAATGTCAAAACTGAATATCCATGCATTTTTCCACTCCAGGCTCCCTGTCGCATTCAGAGTGCAGCAGCCCGACACCGCCGATGTCCCCCGTCAACCTGGACACATCATCTTTCACCAGCAGCCAATCGCAGAGCTCCATTTTTACACAGCCCAGGATATCAGTCAGCCCTGCTCCCATTGGTGACAGGCGGAAAGATGGGTAGGCCAGCTCCTCACCAGGTCCTTACACTGCCATCATTCAGCAGAACACGACATGGTTTCCACCATTTGTCTGCGCTTCTGTCTGGTTCATTGTGATTAACTGTCTGTAACGCAGCAAACAAACCTGTGAGGCTCCATCTCAGTATGGAACACAGAGTTACCATCCGTCATTTCATCCTTGCCTCTTTCTCCTACACCGCTGATGGTTATAACCTTAAATCTTTGTCTCTTTTTTTGGGGTGATCATACTCTCTTTCCTCTCTCCATCTGCTTCCCAGATTGTTCTCTTGCCACACTTCTTCAGTTAGACACCCACTGGCAGTTAGGCCCAAGTTCTTCTCTTTAAGATGCTTGAGGTTTGTCTGGGGCTGCTTGTAGCACAAATGGTATATGCACTGTTTGCCAGCACTCCTTTATGCACATAGCAAATGAAAACGCACTATTAGTCCTCCCACTTAGCAACCGTTGGAGATGAATAACTTCTATGCCAAATGACCTCAATGATGTATTGAATCATCTATTTAAAGCTAGTTGTTTATCCAGTATGCTGATGAATTGTGAATGGATGCATGACGTTGAGCAAGATATTCAAGTTTGCACATCCCGTATGATTTTCTAGACATAAATTGCATTGAAACAAAAGACTGAAGAAAACGACTTCTCCTTCCAGCATGCGGCACCTTGCACCGTGCAATCAATCTCATTTTCCACTGAGTGGTGTATAATGAAATCCACTTCTTTTCCCCTGAAGGCCATACTTGGAGGAGCCCCGCAATGTTACGGTACAGAAAGGAGCAGAACCACTGGGCATCTCTATCGTGAGCGGAGAGAACGGCGGCGTGTTTGTGTCCAAAGTGACCGCGGGCAGCATTGCCCATCAAGCTCGTCTGGAGTACGGCGATCAGCTCCTCGAGGTGCAGTACTCGCTACATGTGAACTACGCGGTTCCTCGTTTCATTCGGCTTCTAACAAGTCGCTACTCTGTCCAGTTCAACGGAATCAACCTCCGTAACGCCAACGAGCAGCAGGCGCGACTGGTGATCGGACAGCAGTGTGACACAGTCACCATCTTGGCTCAATATAATCCGCACATGTTCCAGCTGGGCAATCACTCTCGCTCAGGGTAAGAGGAAGAGAAGGTTAGGAGAGAAGAAAAGTTGTAGTGTGACGTGAAAAATTACTTAACATTTAACAAAACACCTGTTCAGTGCAATGATATAATCCTGCATAAACAGTGACTGTGTTGGGTTTTTAAAAGCCCGTTAAAGCCTTTTAATTTTCTCAGCTCTCGGATGGAATCCATCAGCAACCAACCGACACCACGAGACAGCGGAGCCACCACCCCAGACAGTCACTGCAACATCGACACTCTGAGCGAGCAGGACGAAGGCACCATGACGCCACCGTCCAAGCAGACGACTCCGGCCACCAGCCCTCACAGCTCCTTCAGGTATTTGCTCGTTTTCATTCGGAGTTTAAGCGTTTTGGGTTCCATTAACGACATCTTGGACATGTCCGTCCTGCTGCGTATTTTTAGTTTGTTAAAAGGAGTTTTTATTCCCTCCCCAGGCTTCCTGGTTCAAGCGCTCGCAGGGCCGTCGAGCCCCGGCTGGTGAGGCTGAAGAAAATAAATGTGGAGCTGGGAGTTCAGATCTGCGGGGGAAACGTTTATGGCATCTTTGTGGAAAGTCTGGATGATGACAGCCCTGCTAAATGTCCCGATGGTTTGCTGCCTGGTGACCTGATACTAGAGGTAGCCACCTTGTTGTGATTAATGAAAAGTTCTTAGACGCTTGTTCACAAAAACTCTTCCGTGTATCTTGTGAACACAATAATAGATGCACTGTATACAAAGTAACCCGTAGATAACCATCCAAGCAGGTTAGGTAAGAGGGTTTTGGCACGAACCGTGTGAAGTCCAGCTTCTGCTATATTTAGAGCTGCCTTCGTTTTGTACAATTGTTTCACTTGCTGATATAGAAATGATGAGTCACTCTTTTGTCAGCTGTGTAATTTGTTTCTCTGCAGTACAATGGCATCAGCATGAAGAACAAAACGAAAGAAGACGCTTACCTGGAAATTTTAAAACCGGCAGAAACCATTACATTTAAAGTCCAGAACTGTGCAGACAACCTTGCAGCAATCAAAGAAACTCCAGGAGATGGATTTTTCATAAGGTACCCTTTTTCTACTACCTTTTCAAATAAGGAAAAAAAAGCCAATAAAGTTCCAGCCTTTAGATTTCTTAGGATGTGTTAATGTCCTTGGCACACTGTCGTGTTTTTGATTGTTTGAAAGGCCTCATGAAACTGCTTTAAAGCACCTTTTTGTCTGAGACTGGACTTATGAAGGGTTAAATCTGACTCAATTCAGTGTTCATATGACCAATGTCCTTGTTTTTCTGGAGACAAGAAACATGTCCTTTCTGATTGGTATCGATCTTGTCTTGTCAGGGCACTTTACGAGCGGGTGGCAGAGGTGGAACAAGAGCTGAGCTTCAAGAAAGACGACATCCTCTATGTTGAAGACACGCTACCAAACGGCAACTTTGGCTACTGGATGGCCTGGCAGCTTGATGAGAAGGCACAGAAGCTGGAGAAAGGGCAAATTCCAAGCAAATACATGTATGTGCAAATTGGAATATCTCCCTCACTTCTGCAAGAAGAAAAGGGGAGCGTCAAACATATCCGCTCGGAGCCAAAATCGACCGTCGCACGGTCCATTCTTGACTTTACCCAGTGTTAAAATGACAAACAAAAACATTAACTTAGCTTATAATAGTAATACCTGCTGTTTCCCAGTGTATTTACTGCAGTATGTGCTGCACAGCGAGAGCTCTTGTGAAGTGAAATGGCATACTGTGAGGATTCAATTGTGAAAACATTCATGATGGTTTTTACCAACGTTGTCTTAAAAACGGAGATGGTGGCAGAAGATTTCAGAGATTTTTGTCAAGTCGGTACTTGAATTTTTACTTTCAAAAATTTCAAAGTAAAAAAACCAAAAAACTTCACTTCATTTTGCCTCAAGACATTCCTATAAGTAGCATCATATGAAATTATACTTGCAAATAGTGTTGTGTGTTGCTCCAGAAATACATTAAGTTTAACACTTTCATACTCATCATGCTTACATGTTGAAGCACAGATTCTTCCTCATATGAACATGCCGATTTGTCTCCACCAGGATGGACCAGGAGTTCTACAGAAAACACAGTATGGTCGATATGAAAGACGACAACGGCACCAGCAAAACTCTGTCTGCTGCGGCTCGCAGGTCATTCTTCCGTCGGAGGCTAAAGCACAAGCGAAGTGGATCCAAAGACGGGAAGGACCTGATGGCTCTGGATGCCATAAGCACAGACTCTTTGCCAATCACAGAGGGTGAGAAAAGCCTCCGTCTCGCTGAAGTAATGTCCTCTCTCAGGATTTATTAGTCTTGCAACCAGATAGAAGTGAAAAATGAAAATGTACTTGGCTGATTTGACTGGAGATTATGTGTCTCCAGATTTGTCCGGCAGCTCTCTGATATGAAAATGTGACCGCGAAGCAGAGCGCGGCCGTAAACCAGTAGCCAGTACACAGACGTTAATATCTGTGGTTATTAGCTGCTGCTGTATCGGGATGCCTCCTTGTAGATTTCAGTTAATATTGTATTTTCTTCTTTTATTTCCTGCTCAGACGGAGTGAGCCTGATGTACCAGCGGGTTCAGAAGGTGGAGTGCGCCTCTCCTCGGCCTGTGCTCGTCTTCGGTCCTTTAGTGGAGGCCAGTAAAGAAATGTTGGTGAACGAGGCTCCCGACAAGTTCTGCCGCTGCCTGCCTGGTGAGCTGGAGTACAGCGGGTTTTTCAATAGACTTCATCGGTCACAAGAAGCTACGCAGATACTTCACGAGACGGTTTTAAATGCTCATTAATTTGTGCTTGCAGAGATTATGAAGGCGTCGCAGCACGCAATAGAGCGGGGAGTGAAGGACTGTGTGTTCATCGACTTCAAGCGGAGGAGCGGCCATTTTGACGTCACAACTGTCGCCTCAATTAAAGAGATTACAGAGAAGGTCCATTATTGTCTTTGTATTTTGCTATACTTCATACTTGATCAGCAATGTGGCTTCTTTTACAATCATAAACTACAAAGTCATAGTTGCATTTCAATCATTGTAATTTCGAATACAGTGATTCATATATATCTGCAAGAAAATTGAAAACTGAAACTGATCAAAATCTCAACTGAATTGTTAAAAACCCCAATTAAACGTTTTAACCCCTTATCCACCAAATGAACCAATTTGCTAACTTATCATGTCCCCCCCCCCCCCCCCCCCCCTTTTTTTCTAAATAGTGGTAAACTGATGGACCTACTAGAATGTCACCCCCAAAAAAGTTCTATTTATTTAATGGGTGCTACTGTTGGATGTCTGATAAAGGCATAAACACTATATTGTTTGGTCCCTGTGCTCAAAATGCCCTTTGATTAATGCATTTAAACTGGTCTCACAATGAGGGTTAATTCTGTGATTGAGTCAGTGAATGACGCTTCATGGTCAACATGCTAAACTTGAGAGAGATAGTTGAACGTTTAACCTGCATTTTGTTTTAAATCTTAACTATTCATGTAGAGTAAGATGAATGTCATTTGCTTTGTTGCCTCCACGCTAAATCATCTTTCAATCATGCTATCTTTTGTTGTCATTTTCTCTCATAGGACTGTCACTGTTTACTTGACATTGCCCCTCACGCCATCGAACGTCTCCACAGCGTTCACATCTACCCAATCGTCATATTCATTCGCTACAAAAATGCCAAGCAGATAAAGTGAGTAGTCTTCATGCCTTTTTGATCTTTTATTCCACTTTTTTTTTCCATTTTTTTTTTTTTTTTTCCTGCTTTGAAAGAATCTCGCATTTGTTTCGTGTTTCGGTACCACTGCGTTTTGTGCTACTGAAGAAAAGTGTAAAGTGAGGGTGGATGATTTAAAAAAGCAAACAAACCTTAAAACGAACAAACTTTCAACACGTGCTGGCGTTCTCATCGTATCTTCGATCACTCGCTTATGAAAAACTCGATTAACCTTTACGTTCATTGCAATTCATAAAAGCAGCAGCTTCTGCTAATGTCACGTTCATACATGCACCCTGTATACGTAAAATAACTGAACCGCCTGATTTTAAGCGTCATTATTTCAGAAGCCTTCTCCCTCCCAGCGGCTCCTGCTGTTTTGATTGGCCGATGCAGATATCAAAAGATGCCTCCGCTGGTTCATTTGTAATCGCAATGGGGAGATTAAATCGGCTGAACCGTCGGTGTGGGACTAACGCACGCACACACTCCCAACGAGGACGCGCTCATCTCTGGCAGGAACAGGCTTCCTCGGCCACGCACGCACACACTGCGGCCCACAGATCTATGAAACGGTGCAGCAGGCGAACATGGTCGAGATTGATTCCCGCTAAGCCTTCACTGTCATCAGCGGAGTGCCAGCTGTCCAGGGAGGGGCTCACTGAGCCTGGAGCTCCACTTTTTTTTTTTTTTTTTGTGTCGTGGGTGGCTGAAACGCCCGCTGCAGCTTCCACATACATGCATACACACCTCCCACTGCCGGCCTGCTGCCGCTGATGGAGGCTCAAGGTTTTTCATGGGCTTTATATCCTGTGGGAGGCGTCGACAGACCGATGTGTTGTCGGCATACTGAGTGCCGGGGAGCGAGGTTCTGGGTTAGGTCAGACGCTCCCGGTGGAAAGTGGACATACGACTTTTCTTAAGACTGTGGAGTGAAAGAGTGGGCTGCGAGGGTGAACAGAATGAAATGCCAGCTCTACTGCAATGTGTATCCTATAGTTCTCACTGCCCACTGAGGACAGTTTTAAATATTACTGTTAGTTTTTTTTTTTCCTTTAAAAAAAAAACAAAAAACTGCCCAGTGTCTTTTTGGATATTCTTTTAACCCAAATGTTTATATTCAATAAAACACTAACTGTTATAGTGCTAATAAAAAGCACATTAGCTGAAGAAACCATGCAGTCTCTGGTCGAACAGAATCCCGTTTTCTACATTGAAATGCACTCCTGAGATTACAGTATATCTGGACATGCAATTTAAATTATTCATCTATCATCTATATGCACATCATCACTTGAACCAAACTGGCACGCAACAAGCTCCTATATCTGGTCCCTGACTGTATCCACTAGTTAACCCAGGTTTGATTCAGTGGGCGTATATAGTTGTCACTCAGAAGAGATGTCTGATGTGAATTAATGTGTTGCTTAATTCACACGCTTATTTATATTCCACCAATTACAACAGAGCCATCTCACAGCGCCATCCGTCGTCTCCGCTGCTTTATCCAGTGCAGGCCTGTAGGGGGCCGGATGGACGGGTCAGCAGTCCATCATAGGACAAAGTCTCCCACACACACTTGCACCCACGGTCCATTTGTTAGTCACAGCGTAACCTCAAATGCATATTTTTAGACTAATCCATCCATGCACATTGACAACTTGCAAACTTCACCCTGGAAGCTCAACCCGGGAAACGAGGACATTCCTGCTGCGAGGTGAAAGTGGTGACGCCACAGCGCCGTACGGCTTCACATCTAAACACAACATAGAGATGAAATCCAGCAATCTCACTTGAGAAAGAAGAAACACCTGTGATGGAATGAGACCGTCATGCGGTGGTTTCCACTTGTGATCGTGCTCTTGAATGAACCTTGAGGGTATTTCAACATGACCTGCGCTTTATTTTCAACCCCAAGTGTAAATGTGGTTGATAAAATGGTTTGCTGTAGTGAATTATGACTTGGAAAGTCAAATCTTCACTGTCGTTCCTCTGGAACTTAAACTATTTTGCTGCGGAGAATACTGACAGCTGCTGATACTTTCTCCCTCAGAGAGCAAAAGGACCCTTTGTACCTGCGGGATAAACTCTCTCAGAAACATTCCAAGGAGCAGTTCGAGGCGGCACAGAAAATCGAGCAGGAGTACAGTCGCTTCTTCACAGGTTGGTGGACATTCCTCTCTTCTCTTGGAAGTCCTGACATTAATTTGAATGCTGCAAGTTTTCACCAAAATGCCAGTTGCCAATTGAGAATCGTGCTTGGAGTCTGGTGCCGTTGGTTTAAAACTGGAGGTGGTTTGAGGTTTCTGGAGCACAATGTCTCTTGTTTTTCCAGTTTAAGATTGTTGTATCTGGAGCAGCAGACAGACTCCAACC
Organism: Blennius ocellaris; assembly: GCF_963422515.1. Classification (NCBI taxonomy): domain Eukaryota; kingdom Metazoa; phylum Chordata; class Actinopteri; order Blenniiformes; family Blenniidae; genus Blennius; species Blennius ocellaris. Next base: position 14,403,925 of record NC_137670.1, on the reverse strand, counting down.
ACCAACTGTCCAGCTGATTAATGAGCATATAAACTAAGGGCTTTCGCCCTGAACACACTCACGGGGAGCGCTGGACGCCCGGCCTCCGCTCGTAGTTACAGCCGGAGAGAGAAGCAGGTCACATCCTGCAAGAACTGAAACTGTTTCACTTCAGTAGTTTAACTTCATCATAAAGATGAGATTAGTACAATTCTGAAAGGAGAGCAATTGTTTGATTAGAAGCAGGGAAAACTCTTTGTTTCTATTCTTTTTTTTTTTTTTAGATCATAAAACTGTAAAGTATGAAAACGTTGGCGAACACACTCAGTTCTGGGAGTTGTGCCAATGTGCAGTTCTCCCAAACTGAAACAGTATTTTGAACGATTAGAAGATTTTTGCTGTTCACTAATTCTGCCTTCAAATTTTAAATTGATCCAATTAAACTCAGAAAACTCTGAATTTTCAAATGAAGTTATGGAGTACAGCCTGTTGTCTACAACTCTTGTATATGTACATATAACATCTTTTGAAGAGTGTCTGAGGGATTACATTTGGAATTGGCCACAGAAATTAGATGGATAAAATATGAATAATCCTTTGCAAGAGATTCATACATGGGGATTAAATCGGCACCATGAACTTTTAATGTTCCTTCATTGTGTAAGTAACATCAATTACACGATATAAAGGAACGAGAATTAAAGCAGCGATGAGCCAAGATGTGGCGAATGTTTGTTCTGTGAAAGAAAAATTCTGACGGTGGCGTTTTTATTAAATGCAAGTCTCCCTTCCCGCCCTCCCTGTGTTGCAGGCGTTGTCCAAGGAGGCAGCGTCGCCTACATTTGCACTCAGATCACGACCATCGTGGAGCAAGAACAGAATAAAGTCCTGTGGATTCCAGATGGAGCGCCGTAGAAATTTGCCTTCACTAAAACCCACCACGCAGAAACGTTACTAGGCAGGATGTCTTTATTTTTTATTTAGTTTTTTTTTTTTTTGGTAATTTGGTACAGTTAGCATCCTGAACTATTTTTCACGTGTAGCAATATCGGCACTGACGATGATCATGCAATATTCCCACTACGATAGTGATGTACTGTACTACAGCTAGATTTGTTTACACTCGTATTTAATACTTGAATGTTTTACTCTCCCTAGTGTCTCGTAGCACTCCTCTCCTCTCTAATCCTGTTTTACTCCTTTGAAAATGTTGGACCACAGGAAGACTTTTCTTTTCAGATGAAGATGGAATGAAGCGCAGAGTTTCCTTCTATATTTATCACATTTCCCTCCATGTAATTTATCTAATTCAATCAAAGATGTTGGTTCTGAACCTTTTGTTATACTGTGTTTTAGTTCAAAGGAAGGATGCTATTTTCCAATTAATGTTCTTATTTATAGAGGAGACATTGTGGCAACTTTGCTTTTTTTTTTTTTTTTTTTTCATATTGTGTCGCAGTCTTGTGTTTTTATTTTGTCGGAAGGAGCCGTTTTTCATTTCAGTCCTCAACTATGTTTGTGCCAAGCTAAATAGACTTCTTAATCACTACTTTGTTGGGTTTGTTAACGCCTCATCTTCCATTTTAATTCATACTGTGGGTTTGCTAGTTTCACCGTAGCTGTCCCAGTTTGTGTTCTACTGGTATTGCCAATATTATTCCTCTTTTATCAAGTGGATGTTGTTGCTTTGTAATGAAGGGATGTTTTTATTTTTGGTTCATGGTTGGCTGTGAGTTACACACGTTTGACATGTACCTGCTCAGTAAGTCACAAATCAACATTTCATCTTAAAGTCTGATGAAACACTTCAGGTCAGGTTTTCTGCTGATGAATTATAATATTTCTATAAAATATTAAAATCACACTACAGTTAATGAAACGTTGTGGTTGTGTTCACTCCATTCCGACGACTCTCCCAACGAGTGTCAATACACTGTTTGGACACCAGGGGGAGTAATTGTCCACTTTAGATGTGCGATAAGACTTGGGATCACTATTATTGAAAAAATAACTGACGGATTTTTTTTTTTTGTATTAATTAACGCGTTGAACAATCGATTAAACCTTTTTATGGCAAATTAGTTAACTGATGCCTTTATCTTGAGGTCTGAACTGTGTCTGACACATAGGGGCATAATACATTTTGTAATGAAGAACATAATGTGCCGTAAAATCCTTTAAACACACAGGTTACTTACTTTAAAAAAAAATGTTTGTTGCTTTTAGTCGATGTAATTTCAGTCACAAAAAATCTAAACCATATAGATGGACCTCAAAGTTGGAGCTATACAAAATTGATGAAGCGGCCACTATAAATAACCAGACATCCAGATAAGCTTCGACGTCTGCTCCGGATGGCTCCTCCCCCGCTACCTGTAAATCTGCGATGCCATCTTCCAACAAATGGATGTGACTGTCGGAGCCGGAGAGCCGAAGATTACCCACAGGAGACGACTTTTTCCTATCCTTTTTTTTTTTTTTTTTTGGTTTCTCCATGAAATCTACTGAGTATGAGAAATAGTGGGCTTTGACGCGAGGCGCGCATTCAACAGTGCGCGGCGCGCGCAGCGCGAGTGGCAGTGGAGCTGCGCCGTTCAACAAGGTGGAGGAGTGACTGCATCCATCGGCTGCCGACGGCAAACACCTCAGTGTTTATCCCGCAACTACGATTTCACACCTGGGGACTGTGATTGTAATCTTTGAAGTGTTTGTGGAGTTTTTGGGTGTAAAAGGGGAGGGGGACAAAAATGTGATTTTTACGCACAGATCGAAGCGGATGACGCGCAATTCCAGACGTGAAAGCGCATCATAAAAAAAAAAAAAAAGACGCATGACTGATATCTCGATTTGGAAAGAAGTTTCTCCGGTCGTGTCTGGTAATTTAAAGTTTCACCTCCGTGCGTGTGGCACCGGCAGATGAGACGGCAGAAGGGCGGACTGTGGTCGACTCGACATGCCTGAGCCGTCAGGGCATCAGGGGGCGCTGGCCGGAGCTCCCCAACGCGCCTGAATCCCAGTGGACTTGTTTCGCTCCGAGGGGGGGTTGGCCCGTGACCAGAAGTCCACAATGCCGAAGAACCGGGAGAAATTCAGCCCGGATCCGTCCATCCACATATCCAAGATGAACGTGATCATCCCGTTTTCTCCAGATGTGCCCTGTGACAGCAACGGGCAGCGGATGTGGTGGGCTTTCCTCGCCTCGTCCATGGTCACTTTCTTTGGGGGGCTCTTCATAATCCTCCTGTGGAGAACCCTCAAGTACCTGTGGACTGTGTGCTGCCACTGTAACGCTAAAAAGAAGGTACGTCGGGGTCAAACCACGAGGCACCGCTCGTTTAATTAAATTCATCACGGGGGTTTAGTCTAACAGCCAATGCGTGACAACAGAGCGTTCAGCCAGTTTGATTTATGAAATGGGCTTGTAATTAAATCTGCGTCAAGGCCCCACCGACACAAACTACAGTGCATGGCTCTCGGTAATGAACTCCTGGCTTCACGCCTCACACAGTAAAACCGTGAGATACAATTGTACTATGATGGACATTACATATGTAGACTGATTGATGATGATACACATAGCTGACACCTGTAGGAGTAAATTTTAGTTTGCTGGAAAAAGGCTGGTTTAAACCTACATCCTACGCATCAGCTCACAGAAAGCTGTTGGGGAAAAAAAATGTTTTCAGGGAAGAATATCAAGAAAGTTGTGTTGACTGGAAGTTCATTATTGCTGAAAACGGTGAGAGGGCTCAGTGTGAGTTCGAAGTCTTCCCAAACTGTCTTTTCAAAAATCATATCGAGGTTGATCTGGATAATCCACGTACCTCCCCATGCATGCAATCACCCTGTAAGCACTGTGTGCACTGCACAGTCCACCAGAGATGAGCAACTTTGATTGTTGTGAAGGCAACGAAACTCCCTTCTTCACAACCAGAGGGCCAAACTGACTGAACACTCCTTCAGCAAGAACATAGTTTCTGTTAACTCCTCTGATTACACAATATTTTACATTCGAAATGATGTTCAAACGTGGTTGAAATGATTTACCCTTTAAAAAAATTTCTGAGCCCACATTTCTTATCAGCACTTATTTAAAATCAACTCACAGGTTACGAAGACGTCACCCGGATGTTATCTGAAGCATTTCGGTCTGTTTAAGTTTTAACTGGGAACATGGGGGGAAAATAAAGATTAAGAACGTCCTGAATATCCTATATCTCAGGCCTATGCCATCTATTCTGTGTCCTCATCGTGGACTGAAATCCTGTTCTGCAAGACATCCTACGATGCATCTGCACTGCCATTTGACAGATTTTCCGTTCAGGAACGGTTCCGCCTGTTCCCCACACAAACGGAGAGGCCTTCTGCCGCTCCTACACAGCTCAGATGTTCCACGTCCACATTCTCTTCTCATTAATGTCGATCGCAGGTTAACCCTTGTGACACAAATAAACTAAACTCCCCGTTCCATGGAGCATTAATGAGGCTTGCAGCCGGCGGCTTTGCTATAAAGGAAAGTTTTAGCCTTGACTCCATAATCTAAAGTACAAAGATGCAGCGTGCTGCTTAATGCACGGACATTTATTGTGGCGGGAACGAGGAGGAATGGGAAAGGGGGCACGTTGGGTGTCGCTGACCTTTTGAATGGAGAAGTCTGTATCATTTCCATGTCCTGGATTGAAGCTGGTTGCAATAAAGGCCACAGCTAATAATTACTCTCATTAGTCATCATTTGGTGGTAAATAAGGGGGAAGTTGTGGCCACCAGCTCTACAAGTCTTGATATAAAATTAAAAGAACTGGCAGCGAATCTGAATCTTCACATTGCTAAAGCAAGTCCACCCATGATCTTGCTTGAATATTGCTCAGTTTGCCAAAGCTTCTCTCTCTTCTTCTTCTTTTTTTTTTTTTTTTTTTTTGAAATTCATCTGCTTCCTACCAAGTTTTATTTATAGACGTGTGGAAGTGGAGGAGAAAACAAATCAGGATGAGGTTGTTCATTTCAGAGTCCACAGGCGATCAGTGTTTATGTGCCAGTGCAAGCGAGCAATCAGATTTCGTTGTTTTTTTTTTTTTTGGTTTGTTTTTGTTTTTTTTTGTTCAGATCCGGTGAGCTCCTCCACCAACCTGTTGAGTCACCCGGAGACGGGTCATCCTTTCACTTCCAAATCTCCCCCGCTCGCTGCCTTTTGCTCTCCTGGCATTCATTTCCCAACTCCTGCCCTGCTTTCTCCTCACTCTCTCTCTCTCTCTCTCTCTCTCTCTCTCTCTCTCTCTCTCTCTCTCTCTCTCTCTCTCTCTCTGCTCAAAAGTGTCAGAAATGCAGTGTCAGGTGCATACCGTATGTGCCATATGAATCAGTGTTTTTGTTGCTAAGCAACTAGCAAGCAAAGAATTTCATTATAAGGGTAAATCTCTCTCTCTCTCCGTTATGCAGTTGTCTGCCTGTCAGTGAGATGTGGCAGGTTGTGTTGGAGGAAACCCCCCCCCCCCCCCCCCCCCCAGTCTCTGCATGTCATTAGCAGCCTAAACATGGAGCTTTTAGTGCATTATTCATAGATGGGAGTTGATAATCCGTTTCCTCCCTTTCTGATTCTTTAGTTTGTTTTCCCCCTCGGTGGGGCGTTCACTGCCCTGTTCTGTTCTGCTCTGTTCTGTTCTGACGGCTCTTATGTCTGTGGGACTGAGCCTCTGTCTCTGTGTTCCCCCGTCTGGCAGAAATCAATGAAACTCATCATTTTGTGAGGGCCTGATGAATGACTGCTATTATCCGTCTAGGAAGAAGAAAGGCCGGATTTGTGCTCATTGTGCCGGATGACGAGCCGCCGTGGCTCTGCTGTCGTGTTGCAGACTCGCTCTTCGGATCTCGTTGTCGAATCTGTGTTCGGCGGAGCTGCCGGAGGTGACACAGATCACGTCTCCAATAGTGGGCCGACGTTTGAAAGCAAATGTACCATTTTGTGAAGGTATTAAAAAGAAGCCCCACGGCTCCAACGGTTATATTACGGCTCAGGGATGGAAGTGCTGCTGGCTCGGTCCATGACTTTGATCTACACTGAGGGGGGGAAGAAAAAAAACCTCTTCATGGATTGAGATTACATTTTTTACAGATATCCACGATCGCCTCAAGATGATTTTTTTCCCCCCCTTTCTTAAAGTTGCAAATCTCTTATATTTCTCTTTTTAAAACCAGCATGAAGTTCACAGATTTGGTTCTGAGGGGAGTGTCCTGCAAGTATTGGATGGATTTTGATGGCAGTTCTTACATTCTTATCTGGAACATACAGTCAAAGAGTATTTCATTCACATATCTGTCATGCTGGACTTCTGTTGGGTTTACTTTACTTTTAATATTTCAAGTTAAATAAGACATTTCCCAATCTAAACACTGCAGCCTCACTATTAGGTACGGGTTGTAAACACTGCACTGTCAGTGTGTGAACAAAAAAACCCCTGAAAAAGTGGATGTGACAGTGATGTGTCATGAAAGTCGGGAATTTAAGTAGAAGCATGCAATGATGACTTTCTCATCTTTACCAATTTCTTGAAACAACAGCCTGTGGAGGGTATACCACAACAAATGTCAACATGTCAAAAACTGGTCATGTGATCTTGAGCATCAATTACAGTTAGAGAACGGTTCGACTTGTCGTCCCGCTGAGGCATCAAACTCTTCTGGAAGGGCGGCCATCAGCTCATCGAGGCTCTGGGGTACAGTGTTCCGAGCCTCAACATGGCGACTGCTGATCCCAGAGGTTTTCCTATGAGCTGGAGCATTTTCGTTGAAATTGAGACCTGTGTTGTTTACGTAGCAGCACAACGACTGGGGTCTGTGCTTGTCACTGTGCCATTCACAAAGTGTCGGGCAGTTCTGTATTGACGAGACACACCGGCCCACGCTGTAACACCACCACCTCGTGCTTGTCTGGTGACGACGGTGGCGGATGCCCCGCGCTCTTCTTCAACATCGTAAACCCTCGCTAGTCTGTGGGAGACGATGACGCCTGAGTCTGCTGGTGCGTTCAGGTACCCTGGCAGGTCGTCCGGCACACGCTGAGTTAAATGGTTTCCAAAAGACAAAAGGCGTCCACTTTTTATTTTACAGGCAGAAAATGTAAATAAATGCAGATATAATTATAGTTAAAAGGGTTAATTTGTACTTTGAAAGCTGTGATAGACTTCGTAAAATCATCTACATGTTCATTAAATTGATCCAAAACCATTTTTCTGGTATCGTAGTCAACCCCCACCCCCACAAAGTTACTATTATGATTATTTAATGTTAATAATTTTACTTGAGTTTAATCCAGCTTGCTGATTGCATACATGTAACATAACTACACCTCAGATTTTGTCAAGTAAAAATGTTCCAGTTATCATTATTGTACAAAATAATAAAAATGTGACTCTTATTGAAATAAGTTATGTCCTAATCCTCATATAATGGAAACTAAACAAGCCTTTATGTTGCATCTTTAAACCTTCCTGTGTAGTTCTGCTGCTCGCCTGAGTTTATATTCAACATAGTTGAAAGTTTAGTAATCAAGCAAGATCATATTGACAATTCATTAAGACATTTTTGGACCAGCTTTTGGTGAATTTTGTATTTCATCATTAATCATGCACGTATGTTATCATGCATGCTTTATCAGTGTGTGAGTTTATCCAGCTTTCTTTCCAACAACATGCATTTGAGGCTTCTTGCTTTCTCTCATCTTCCATCTCAGGTAAACAGTATAGAAGACGGATGCATGTTTTTATGAATTAGTTTCCAACGTATGTGAAATCCAGGTCGCTCACAGCCTTCTGCTTCCATCTGTCTCTTCCAGTTTTGATTTGGTGTCTCTGGATGAATCTGCTGGTGGGCAGGGAGCGCAGGCTTCAGATGGAGAGTTGTTCTTGCGATGCTTTTAAGTGCCGCCTGAAATAATTGTCATTATGAGGCGAGTGCTCCAGACCAGACGGCGGTAATTACGAGTCGGAAAGTTGGAAAAGTTGAGAGGCTCTCATACCCGTCGAGCACGCATGCAAAACAGCGACGGCTCACGTGGCGTGAACACATGCAACACAACCTCCACATTTATTCACATGATCCCCCCCCCCCTCCCCCCCCCCAGTCTCTGAGACACAAATAGTATCTATTTAAATGTATCTTCCACCTGGAGTACTCAAACACATCACACACACATACACTCGCGTGCTGAACTTGAAGAAGAGCTGCTGGAAGGCGGGGTCATTTATTTAACATCGAGGCCCTCCATCGTTTGATGGTGTCCTCTGCAATTTAGCCCGTCACTCTTCGGCGTTAAGAAAAGGAACCATATTCCTTGTAATGTCTGTTTAATTGGCCGTGTAATCAGTCAAGTATTAGCTGCCCACATTGCATAAAACAAGCAGCGAGCCGCATCTCGGCTGTCAGCGCGCCATCTGGGATCCAACAAATGTTAAACATGTAACCACAGTGCCTTTTCATGCACTTATTAGTCACCGAGACAAAAGGCTTGCTTAAAAAAAAAAAACCAAACTGCTTTTGTTTTGCATCTCAATGCTATTTTCGTGTCTGTTTGTGTGAATAATCCGCTATGAGAGCAGTCCGTTCACTTTTAGTCACGTTGAACCTCTAATTACACCCAACGTTCATGTCTTCACACCATTGTTGCCTTCAATTGCTAAATAGGGTCAGATTACTTCCTCTACACTTAATGCTAATAGAATACTGAAGTAATTGTGCTCACTCGGTTGATGATTCATTGTTTGCAGGAGCATATAACTAATTACCATATATGAAACAGCTCAGATCACAAATAGTGACTCATACGTTTTTCTTTCCCACCCATTTGAGAATGTATGGCTTCATTATTAACATGATTTATGTTAATTCATCTTTAAATAATTGATTCTTTTTTTGGGGGGGGAAATTGTGTCACAAGCCACAAGTTCTATTCTCGTTTAATGCCCCGGCTCTTTGAGGGATGATTGTGGTGGAGCCGGAGATAAAGACGAGCAGTGCTGATCAATGACCTCTGGTGTCGGGAAGACTTGACTCAGGAGGGAGGGAGCGAGAGAGAGAGAGCGAGTGAGAGAGAGAGAGAGAGAGAGAGAGAAGAACCTAAATCTGGAGGCTCAGACGACTGATCAAAGTGTCAAAGCCAAGACGGACGGCCTTTAATGACTGCATGTACTTTTCTGGTCCGTGTCGCCATTAAAAATGCATCGCATCTTTTTTCATTTCATTCAGAGGAAGTCCTGTGAAGGATTATTTAACCTTCATGTTTAGTTTGAGAAATGACTTTAAACCTCAGCTTCGCCTGCTCGCATGAAAAAAATTCCATCGTGTCTGATTCGTTTACATGAAGAAATAAAGGTGTGTTAATTTCACATAGTCACTTAATAAGTAAATACAAATGCCTGATTAAACTGTCAAAATCTGATTTTGCTGTTTGCATGACTTCCGAATGAAGAATTTATGTTTTATAATAACTGAATCAAGGCTTTACAGGAGGAAAGCAAGTAGTGGCACGAATGTCAAAAATGTGTTTTCTCCTGCGTGACGTTCAGATGAAGTCGGCCATCGTAGCCTTTTAAAGAGCAATTGGACACTGGAGTGTCATGAATCATAAATCATTAATCTTTGACCTCTGTTCTTGGTGGCATTCAAACTATCGTGACCACTTTTAGCATACGTTTTGAGATTTTAGTCATTAAAGTGCTGCAGGGGAACAGCGAGATGCCAATTAAACCCGACCTGACGGCTGCGACGGTTCTGCACCGCCTCCGTCACTTTGCTCATTAATGCAGGAAAAGTTTTGTGTCACACAAATCATTGAGATGTGTTTGTAAAATGGAGGAAATTAAAAAAGCAAACAAATTAACAAAAAAACACCTCTGTGACATTGTCGCTTTATTCCACGAATGTTTTGGAAATTAAAAACGAAGGATTCAAGTCAGACTTAATGTCAATGTTTCAGTTTACATACTACAGATGGATGACTTTTTATTTGAGGCATACTAATTCTAATCTACAGTAGCACACACCCTGTGCTGAAGATAAATACATTTTAATCACTAAAATCTTGATAATAATCTCAAAAATGATATTGTGACATTACATAATAGATTTTATAATTTATAATGACCATAAGATCAAATATGTGGTTTTATTGGCACATTTTTATCATCTCGAGGTGAGTAAATGTTACATCTGATGCTACACAACAACTAATGATGTTTTCAAACATAGAATTTGGGTTAATCTTTGACATATCAAAAGAAGGATCATATGGAAAATGACTCCTTTTGTGTGCGTGTTTTTTTTTTTTTAACAGAACAATGATATCAAGTAAAAAACTGTCCGTGAGAAGGTTAAAAATACTGAAGGTTTGATAGATTTACACCGTAAAGCAGCAAATTCTGTCCTAAATTGTTTGCAAGGCTAATAAAATAAACTGATGCCAGAGGGTTCAATTCAATATAATATAATATATAAGCACCATAACTTTTTAGACAGAGGATCACAGCCAAGATACATTCCCACAATTTTAACAATGAACTGTAAAATTCAGGTCTGAGAAGAGTTTGAATGAATATTTATGTAAATAAGGTCATCCTTAAAACACATCTTGTAATTAATTGTATGTGAAGCCAAATAACAACAGTTTTGGTTTTAGCTCCGGCCTTTCAGATTTCTTCTGGGTAACCAAGCGAAATATGTAAAACCAAATCCAAGATGTTTTGCTTGTTCTCCTCGATAGCTCTCGACACTAATTCAAAATGTACCTGCCCGATAAAACCAGGCAGCATTTGTTCTCCGTTTAGGCTCAAACTCCGTCTGATCCACTCGCCCTGATCTTCTTAAGACGACTCAAAGGGGGAGATTTAACTGAACTCCTACCAGAGGTTTTGGTTTCAAGGCCAGTCTGATAAGAATCTTTCCTCAAGTCAGAATCTCTCACACAACCTTGGGAAGTTTCAGTGCTTAGGTTCACCAACGTGTGCAATAAACTCCCAAACTTGTTGTTTTTTTGTTTTTTTTAAGTGCAGTTTCACAGAATCTCTCATCCTGTATCTTGTTGGCTGCGTTTGCATCTAAGTGAACTGGACATGTTATTATCGTTTTATCAAGTTAGCCGCGGGGCCCGAGGAAGTGTCACGTGGTCTGATGGTGGTCTGCTCTGACTAATGGCTCCGAACATGATTGAATTTTCTTTGTGCAGCCACCCTCTGTGTTTAGTAATAACAGGGGAAATAATTGAACTCTGAGGCCTTTGCACTGGGATGAAGCTGCTGTTTCCAATTGGAGTCGGGATCATTGCTTCTCTGGACTCTACTTCTTACATTTTTTCCGATTTATCATTCTCTTTTTCACATTGTTACTACTCTCTTTTCCGAAAACAAAAATCTAAAATCAATTTCACTCATTTAGCAAAACTACATGCTTTTCCGGCCATTGTTCTTTTCTAATGATTTTATTCTACTAGCTCCAATCATTCATGTTACAATTAAAGCTCCATTTGCTCGTTTTAACTTTGTATCTTGTTTGTCCTCCACCCAAAACCAAATCTACTTTACAGGTCTGAAATTAAAAGGACTCCATGCACAGCCCACCCACGCACTCTGTTTGACCGAGTTGTTTTCCATCCTGTCGTATTATGAAAGAAGCAGCAGCTGAGATGAGCTCCTAATAGAAACACACTTTATTTGTTGGCGTGTTCGCCACTCATTTGTCTTCCTCCTAAAACCGGGCCGCCTCCGAACAGATGCCCTTGTTTTCTGGTCACAACTGTGCGCCCCATTTTTTGTGTGTTTCAAAAAAGAATCATCCATCCATTGTTGGTGCGGTGTGGCTGCCGCCCTGCGGCTTTGCAGCGATTTATGGCGGCCTGGAGCCCACGGCACATGCTGCATGCCGTGAGTTTTTTAAAATCTTTAAACTTTTTTTTTTTTTTTTTAAGCCGGCCGTCCCTTTTGGAGGGGACACGCGACGGCCTCGTTCTGCATCTGGGGAATGTGGCACGTCGGAGTCTTGGCCGTCAACGCCGCAACAAAAGAAGGGTGTCGTCATACTGTATGAATAGCACACATGTAAACAGCACGCAGTCATTTTTTTTACAACTTTGAGAAAGGCCTGCGAGAGAGAGAGAGAGAGAGAGAGGGAGGGTGGCGTGCGACGTCGTTGAGGTGAAGGAGGAGCAGAATGTCGTGGGGTAAAGAGGGTGTTCCATCGGGGAACGTGGATAACCTCTGTATCCTGTCTCGATTTCCTGCTCTGCGACTCATGTCAGTCCCAGCAGACAGAGAGAGACACACAGAGAGAGAGAGAGAGAGAGAGAGAGAGAGAGGCTGGAAGATGGACAGGCAGAGATGCAGGCAGCCCACTCAGTGGAGCAGAAACACCAGGAGCTCAGCGGCTGCCATGGATACACTCCTGGAGTCTCTTCGCTGGCCGCCCTCTCCATGTTTACTGTTTGCGCGCGTGCGAGCGAGCGAGCGAGCACGTGCATAGGTTTATTCTGGAGGCCAGTTTCGCTATAATAACAATGATAATGTATGTATCCGATCTTGGTCTGTGCGGCCGTCAATCAAATAACACGCGGATTGTCGTCGTCGACAATCCGCGCAGCGTCGCTCGGCGGCGTTAACTCAAAGCCGATGCGATGAATTCCGTTTGATGAGCAGAGCACGTTGTCTTTTGTTCGTCATTGTTTTCAGTCCTGCCCACACAATTTTAATATTGTGATCTGCTTTCAGAAGCTGCAGGCACTTTGGAGAAAAATAGTGATTATACCAGAAGCTCTGAAGTGTTTGAGGAGCGTTAGCTAGGTGCTATTGGAGACCAAAATAGACCTGAACACACGCTAAATACCAGTGTACATTCTCCAGATGCATGACAACGTGGTAATGGTTCTCAGTATCTGCAAACATACTGAAGAAAGACCAATTACAATAATGTAGGTTGAAATATTTCAATATTTATTTATTGTGATTATTGTGGGAAATCATGTTGGCGGAAATCTCCTTTATGGTGAACAAGTCACCGGTCCATCACTGGGTTAATGCAATAAAAACCACCCAAACACTCCTAAAGGTACCGAACAATCAACCAAGACGAGTCAAGACAATCATCATCCTTTTTTTTTTTTTTGTTAAGAAGTTTTTTTCCTTCTTAACTTACATAAAGTCTCCTTTGCACCAGTGGGAACTCCCAATACCTTTTACTTGAACATGACTGGAAATTGAAGCAGTTTTCACACACTCACACTCAATGCAAGAAGGAATGGCTGCTGAACGCAGGCATGAAATCAGTGATCTCCACCTCAAGAGGCTTTTGTAGGTTTTATTTTTCATAGAGGTACTTTAGGTGCTTCGCAGGGAGGGAAAAAAAGAGATTTATGAACTCCTTAAAGGCACGTAAGATGTTAAAACTGCAAAAGGGGAGAGATAATACACCAAGCAGTCGACTGGAATCAGAGTATCTTCTCTGTTGTTACTTTTGTCTTCATTTTTTTTCGAGAAACAATTTCCTTCTCTGTGTATTTCAGCCATATTTCAGCACTATGAGGCTCAAGTTAATGCCCTTACAGACATTTATATCGCCAAAAAAATAGAGTATAATGGCTGTAACCACGCTATCCACTATTGAATCCTCGTATTCCACAGTATAATGTGTTCTTTGCAATGACATTTTTGGAATTCAAAAGTCATTTGTACCAAACAGAAAGAAACTGTCCCTTAAATTGCTGTTTCAGGTTAAGCTCCTTTCTAGTTTTAATGTCCCCAGAAACTTTCTTGCTTTCGTGTGTCACGAATCCCTTGGAGTCGAACTCATGCTGCTCTACTTGTTCTCCTTTCATGCAGGAGGTGCATCGGATCACCACGGGCGACGGCATCAAGCGCACGGATAAGGATGAGGTGGCGGCCAGCGAGGTGGGCTGGATGACTTCGGTCAAAGACTGGGCCGGAGTCATGATATCGGCTCAGACGCTGACGGGAAGAGTCCTGGTGAGTTGAGACTCTTAATGTTTGATTGACGCGCTCAGTTGCACGGAGCCGGCGTTCGGATGTCAGTGAGATGAGGTGTGACAGGAGATCACGCCCCCCCCCCCCCCCCCCCTCCTCCACCGAAACCTCCGCATGACAGTGAGGCTGTGGGGTTCAACTCCCTCCAAGTGTTTTTGTTTTTTTTGTTGTTTTTTTAAAAAAAAGTATCCCTCCTCATAGTCGAGGTGAACTCTTCGCTCGGGAGGAGTTCGTGTCTGACGAGCCATGAATTTGCTTGGATTTATTTTAGCTGGTCTGACTCATAAATATATCATTTTGAAGTGGGTTATCTCTCAGATGGGGAGGCAGACGCATCAAAACAAATCCGGGGCAACAAAGCGGAGAGATTTAAAGGAGTGCATTAAGGTGATGCATCTCATAATGTCCTCAGACGACACAAACAGATCTAGGAGGATGGAGCGGGGCCGGAGTACGGCGCGCAACCTGTTAACCATACGAGCAGTGCGATGCACCTGCTTTTCTCTTGTTTAATTGCATTTCTCTTGGAGTGCGCAATGAGTTTGGCGGTTAAGTGCTCAGCCCCTTGCGAATACTGAGACCGGGGAGTGATGAAATGAAATGGCATGAGTGGGAGGACCATGCCAAGGCTTGCCGCAGTGCCGTAGGCCTGATCCCACTTTCACCCACCCCTTTAAATGTGGTGCCGAATCTGTAGCTGGCTCGTCGTGGGGAGGTTGTTAATCATGAAAGCTGGCTGAGCAGCGCACTCAACTCCCCAGGTCTGATGGGGAATATTAATTAATGTTTATATCTGAAACCATGAGGGGGAAAAGGAGTGACGGAGTACGATGGAGAAGAAAGTGGGATGTCGATTTCAAATACGACGTCGGACAAAACTTGATCTGCGAGAACTAAACGATTTGTCATATAGAAACAGTTAATGTGCATAACCTAAACCGGCTGTCGCAGGCTGAAGGCGGTGTCTTTTCCCATCACGTGTTTGCAGTTTGTACCATTCAGAAGCAATTTTTCAAAGGTTTTGTGCTTCTGACTTGTTCCCCGCGGCCGCCGTGTGAACGAGTGTGGGCAAAGGACCCAAACGCAACACGATTAAACTCAAACTGATGTTTATTTAGGACCTATGGAAAATCGTACAGATCATACGCATTGGAGCCGACACTGATGGTGAGTCCGGAGGCGGAGTCTCCTCTGGGAATGATGGGCGCCAGCAGGTCGGATGGAGGTCTCTGGGTCAAGCTGCACACTGATTACTGATTCGCCTTTGAAACAGTATCATTGCTTATTAATGCTGGCTGGCTTTGGTTGAGCATCTTTGTTGTTACCATGCGTGTGGGGGCGCGTCATTTCTTAATATTCCTAAATGAAGATTACTATTAGTTTGAACTTGGTGGTGCCTCATGGTTCCTCTGTCAACGTCTCTTGACTCACTTGGTGAACGCCGCTAAGTCCTTTGCGATAGACTTTTGCCATGAAATGCACTTTGAATGACAACATTGCTCATTTGTGGGACACAGTCATTCAGAGGTCCATGGGGGTCAAACATTTGTTGTTAATTAGAGTTGATGTTTGTTGCCGTGAGCTTCCGTAAAGAGGTGATTAATGCCCGGGTTTAAATACAACACTTTTCAGGCTCTCACTTTGGGCTAAAAACAGCACATCCTGTTTGTCTTCCCTCCGAATGTCACATGAAACTCGCACTCGTCCCCACGGCAGCTTCTGTTTGTTCATCCCGAGCGCAGACGTGAGGGACGCTCAATGTTGACAGCAACATATTGCCAACAGAAGCGTGACTTCGGCTCCTCCGCCATCCTGCGTTTCCTTGTTTTTCACTTTGAAACACCAACGCTCCCCTCGACACCGTGTGTGTGTGTGTGTGTGTGTGTGTGTGTGTGTGTGTGCGTGTGTGCGTGCGTGCGTGCCTGCGTGTGTGTGTGGCTCAAGTGCTCCGTCTCAATGATGGCTTGGCACACAACTGTTTAGTGAGTGCTCGTCTGTAACCATGACAACTGCAGCTTACTTAAACACAGCAGATGTGTGTTTTTCTATTCCAGCCTTTTAGGGGGGCACGTTAAAGCCCATTTCCAGGCCAACTGAGAGCGAATTTGACCAGGGATCGAGACCAAGGGATTGGAGGGCGTGTGCCCGTGTACAGGTGGAGCAGATATTTATCACAGTTATGACCACCGAAATGTGTTTACGCAGCCCGTGGTCATGGTGACTTGTCTCGAAAAGAAAACCTTCATGTTGAAGGGGATTTAACTGGATTGCACACTGACTGAAGACCTCTGCAGCAGTGGAGACAAAATTGAGATCCATACCATAGTTGTTATTCTATAATTTCTTTAGTAACGTTAACATCTTTTCAAGGACTTTAACTTTTATGATTGAAAGAGCTGTTTTTTAAGGCTGACTCACATAAATTGTACATTTCTACTAAAGCAGTAGTTGTGCATAAGGAGCCACGTATCATGCATTTTACAGAGCTGCTTAGTGTCTAAAGTGCACATTAGTGTAACTGACTGATATTTTCAGAGTTGAAGATTTGCGTAATTATTTAGCACAAAATGAATTCTTTATCAGGCAAGTGAAGCGACCATATTTGGTAACGTCTCTGCCTTTCTCGATGAACTGTTATGAATTGAAGGACATAAAGTATAGAAAAATACATGTTAATGCTAATTTGTGCCATTATTTCTTTAATAGTACAAACAGCACAGTGTTTGGTATTTATTACACCTCATTAATGCTTTTATCTAAATTTTAATGAGGAATAATGTTAACAGTTGCGTACACGGGGAAGTACTGCAAGTGAGATTCTTTGTATTCTTTACCAAACATCAAAACATTGTATTGTGGGACATTTTTTCTTAATAACATCAAGACAATATTTTAAGTGGGTAAGAAACCAGAGATGGTGAAATTTGTGTGATTTTGGTCACTTTAATCCAACTTTTCCAGGGATTTCGGTATATAAATGACATGTACGTGTCACACATCGTGGAGGGAGAGTTAACATCTCCCTCTGATGAAATGAGGATTTTGAACCCTGAAGTTGCACTTTTTCAAAGTGCCGTATGTCACGGAGAGGAGGCCTGCAGTGGAGCGAGGTGTGTGTTTACCCCCGATGTGACTGCTGAGTGACGGACAGGTGCAGGCTGCCCCGTGGACGGCCCCGAGGCCCGACGCTCGTTTTCCGGGCCGGCTTCACATCTCTGCAGATTGTAAAAGATCATACCTGGGCCGCCTCCGGGGCGATTTGATTAGCAGGACACTTCCTGATGCCCTTTCAGTTTGCAAAGGTTTTTTTTATCTGCAGGAGATCAGTGCCCTGCTCTTCAAACACTCCAGTAAACTGGGGAAAGGCGAGGCCTCGTGTTTGTATTCAGATTTCAGGTCAGCTGTATTTAAGGACACGGTCTCCCCCAGATTGGGGACACAGAAGGATCCCATCTGTCAGTTTATGCATTATTGCATCCTCCCCCAACCCCCCCATCACTTTTGCATCAAAGCAGATCACCCTCTCTATTCACGTGTCGTCATGTTGCTGTTTGCACACGTCAAACAAACAGAAGTCCCTTTGGGACCTGAGCAGGTGGTTGCAGTTTGTACCTGAGCCCAAAAAACAAACTCCCATAGGTCTCCTGAAATGTTATTTCCTGTTGAGTCTCGCTTCCTTTAAAAGAGTCACAGATAAACTTATGTTAAATGTTACACTGTGAGGCTCAGCTCAGTGTATTCTCTGGAAAAAAAAAAAAAATTGATATCCCCTAAAAGATGGGAGCCTGCTGAGTGACATTTAGCCCACGTGTGCTCGCCTCTAGAGGTCCGGGGTGGGGTGGGGTGGGGTGGGGGGTGGTGGGGTTTCGCTAAGCTATTATTCCGACCGGAGAAAGGTTTTCTATTCATGGAAGCACAGAGACGCCCTCTGGCACCCGGGAGTTTGCTGTCTTTGCCCCCCTGAACCCGGGAGTCATTGGTTGAAAGTCAGAGTTGAATGGGTTGTCTGGTTTTTTTAACCATCGCTGGTAAACAACGCGCTGTTTTTCATGCTTCACTGTAAATCTCTCATCGGTATTCTAAACTAGGTTTGCTATATGTTTTCATAGTCATAATAACTGAATTAATTATTTGAACTACTGGGTAGAGTTGCCTCAGTAGCAATGCATTTGTTTTTCTCATATGTTCTCATTGTGATATCTGCTCTCGAACCACTTTCACACTTTTTTACCTCGAGTTAATTCATACGTCAGTCAGATGTGTTTTACTTAATAAAATACTTAATAACTGCTTGAAAAACTGGCAAATATGTTGGATAAGGGAAAACATAGACCTCATAGTATTACTCTAAGGTGTTAAAAGAAGCTTACAATGATATAAGAAGCAAACATGATATTCCGATGCAATCTGATTTATTGGAAATGGACCAAAATCAGACTTATTTATAACATCAGATCTTCAACTTAGTGCTCCTCTTTTACAATGATATATATAATGGTTTAAAAAAGGATGGATGTTTATCATCATATTTGTATATTATCATGTTTGCATGTTTCCTCTGGTAATTAGTTTTCAGTAGATAATGTGTCTGCTGCTTGTATCAGTGGGAATATTCACTATATAGACCTTCAGTACTGACTTCAAAATGAAATTGTCAATTTTATTTTCATTTGTAAATTATTACAGTCATTCCACTATCTTCCTGGAGTTTTGGTTAAATGGAAATTTGCTGATTTATTAGAAATGTTTTGAATTGTTTTTGCTTCTATTCTATCAATACTATTGAAAATCTGTCCTCCTCTATTTATGTTGCAGATCACATTGCATTTGATGCTGAGAAGATTTCTGCAAACACTTCAAACTGTTTTCATGAATTCCAAGCAGGTTTATCAATTTTTCCTTGACGGATGTCAAACAGATCGACTTATTTTCCCCCAGAGTGTGAACTTGGATTTGATTTCCGTGCAACTTCAAACACAAAATATGTTGGTAATGAAGTTAATTTAGTGCTACAGCGCTCTTGTCTCAAAGTGGGGAAAAAAAACCTTGGTTCGATTCCTGGGCTTTGGGGGTTGGTAGGGAAGTATATCAACACATAAATTATTTATGACTTAAAACTTGATAAATGTGGTACAACCGGCTTCTTTGGCTCGCATTGTACCCTAACAACTGTACAGATTGTCCAACTGACGTGCAGAACTTCAATTGACCTCAGACTGTCTCTGATCGTCGACCGCCGCCTTTAGATGGACCAAGTTTTATTGAAGCCAAAGTCCCTGTTTGTTTTGCTCATCCCACAACCTCTACAGGTTAAACACTGAACACAACATGTCAGCTCTGGCGAGGCTCCACTTCTTATCTCATCGTCACCGGCTGTCTAACAAAAGGCGTGCTCGCGGTTCGGCCGTCTCGGTTTACTGCGGCCGGCGTGTGGAGGAAGTCCTATTGGATGACGACGAGGGAGTCGTTTTCTGACTCGACTGCTGTCATTGAGATTTGATGTCGCCTTGGAGGGAAGGAGCTATGAAGGAAATTATTGGTGGGCCACAAGGGCTTTTTCATCAGCCATACAAACTCACCTCCTCCTCTGAGTGGCAGCAATTGAGCCGCGACATGGAAAAGCTTTCTGTCTGATGAGGGTATATAAAAAAAAAAAAAAAGGAAGAGGGAGTGAGGGAGGTAAAGGGAGTAAACACATTTATGGTGACTTGCTCTCTCGTCCCTCATTGGTGTCTGTGGTTCTGCTGCAGCAGAAATGTGCCGTTGGAAAGTGATTTATCCTTTTACATGGCTGAGAATTCAGCTTCATTTATCACACTTTCGCCACAGACCCGCCAACGGCATTTAAACGTACGTGTCCTTTTCTTGACATTCCCAGTCGACTCCCGGCTGCGGAGGGCGACGTCAAGTGTTGCCGCCCGCGTGTAAACAGATATTCTTCCAGCACGCCCGTGGCCATGTGGCAAAGACAGGCCGCTGTTTGCCACCTGTGGACTCTGGTGCCAACGGGATCGTGTGTGACTTTCACCGCGCTACCGGCACAGCGGAGAGGACGACGTGGCCGCGTCGCTCGGCTCTGTGCCCGCCTCTAAGTCGGCCGCTATTTTGGGGGCGACAGCAGCTGCCAGGCCTGTTTTTTTTTTTTTCAGGGCCTTCCATGGAGGAAACAATAGCATCGGCGACTAAAGTTACTCTGCTGGTTGGTTTTCTCCAGTCAAGACCGAGAACATCTTAGAAAGTCATTACTGTCAGCCTAATACATATTATCACATTCTGATAGCACTGTGCTAAGATCAGCTTACTTTCTCTGGAATCTTCGACTTGAGAACAATTGTATTGCAATAATAATAATAAGGCTGCACAATATTGCAAAAGACTAACCTGTAATACAATTTAAAGCATAAACCCACACTCACATTCACACCTATAGGCAATGCATTGTCACCAATTGAATTCAAATGCATGTTTTTGGTACGTTGAAGGCAACTGCAGTATGCAACATGTAAATTCCACCATTTTCCTCACACCCAGAATTATATGGTCAGAAGTGATTTTATAGCTTCCATGCAAGGTTTCTACTCTTTGACGGATCCATTTTTTCTTCGAGTTTCTACATTAACTTCAGGCTACTATGTTACGATATAGGAAACGAGTGCAGACATTTGTTCTGCTGATATGAAGAGGAGACTAAAGGATGTTACACAATCTGTTGAGTAGCCTTCGATCTGTTCAAAATGTTCTGAATCACTGATGCACATTTTGCTTAAATAAATGAACCCTTGTGTGTAATTAGCAGCTTCACTGGCAGAGTTATTCCCTCAGTAGCTTTTCACGTTCTGTTAACATTAGTGGTGTGAATGTCACAAGAGATGATTGTGTTCCCACATAACACTTCGGTCTACTCAGTCTGAGATTACAGTTTATTACTGCATGCAGTGTTACCGCGAATACATCCAGGTTATTCAATTTAACACTTCTGGTCTCAGTGTATGGTCTCTCGTTCATGATATCCGCCCCTCAGTGCAGCTCGCAGGCAAACCAGAGTCCTCCTTTCACACTTTTACTGGACGTTGTCTCGACCTGTGGCCGTGTGTCCCCGCAGAGCCCGAGAGCAGTTGTATCCTTGACGCTCTCCACTCACTGGGTCAAATCCTCGCCGCAATCACACCGCTGCTGTTGGACACCAGCGAGTATCAGGTGCAACAATTACGGTTCCCCGGAGGCAGAGGGGTGAGGCGCCGTTTCTAATTTGGAACTTCTCTGTGTTTGGCCCCGTCAATTTCAGCAGCGTCACCTTTGGCACAATCAGTGGAGTATAATTGGTTTGGCGGCGTGGCATCAAATACATAAAACTGTAGGGGTGAGTTTTGTCAGATTCTTCCCTATTTGTCCAATTCCTTTTTTTGTTTGTTTGCGGATTCCACTAAAAAAATGTTTTCCTCCACACAGGAAAATAGAACGTTGCTCTTGTGGTAAAGTTCAGAGTGTCTTTTAAAATGAATCTTTCCTTTCCTGGCGCCGGCGTGAGAAAGTGAAAGGCAGGCGTGAACGAGGTGTAAATGAAGCAACTCTTGATGGATATTTAGCGTCTCGCAGGCTTTCCTCTGGCAGGTTCAATTTAATTAATTAACGCGGCCACTTACAGAAGATGAAGACGCGGAGTGAAGATGAAGGTGTGTGTGTGTGTGGGTGGGGTTCATAGATGTTGGTCACGTGAAGGATTATCAGTTTGAAAGTTCCCTTTGAGTTCAGTTCTTTGCGAGACGTCCGATTCTCCGACTGCAGGGATTATGTTCACTCATGTTTTATCCACTTTTCACCAATTTATGCCCCGCGTGCGGCTATAGTACAGGGATGTCAAACGTATGAACCTCCAGGGTTTCTTTGCAAAGTCGCCGGTTGAGTTTTAAACATCATCTGCTTGCTCATGTTTTAAATTTCGGTGTTTCTTTTAACATCGTGACATTTTGACGATACGATGAGCCGCTGTTCGGATTACAACCTGATACCGACCCGGGGCAGTGGAGGGGTCGGCTGCCTCCGCTCCCTGTTACGATTTACCACGTGGGGTTAAGGTTAGTGGGTTGTTGGCTCAGCGGGAGACACTCAGTAGGATTAGCCTACATTTTTATTTTACAATGAAATTTCCAAAAGAGAATGACTTTATTACTTCATTATTTAAAGGCTATTATGCTGTTGTGGTGCGGCTCGACGACTCACATCAAACTGGGCTGTCGCCAAAGCGACTTTCACACCCTTGTTATAATACGTGCTGCTCCTCGGATACACAACATATTTTACATTCATTATTGTGATATCTCTTCAGCACCGTCAGACAACTCATTCGTCACTTTTACTCAAATATGACCATTTTTTTACTCTCGCGCGGAGGGAGATAACAGACAAACAGATTTAGTTGCTTTTCATCCTTGTTTTTATCAATTTTGAGAGTGAATTACGGCTTCGTATGTCGGCCGCGACGGACAACAAGGGGCTGGTGAGGAAACACGCCCATCCCCGCCCGCGGTAAGCTCTTTACGCCTCACTGTGAGAGCGCTTGGGCTGCTTCCAGGATGGCTTAAAAATCCTGGCTAAGCCACTGTGGGATTTGGGGTTCCACTCTGCGTGTTTCATTGTGAGTATTTCAATGTCTGAATGCTGCTGCAAAACTTTCCGGTTATACCAGAGCAGAGCATGCAGCTTTTGGACTACGAGACCAGATGAGTGTTGTCACGATAAAGCGCTGAAAGGGGAATCCCTGGTAGAGTTTTGAGCGAGCAGATTGAGGGGGGGGGGGGGGGGGGGGGGGGGAGGTAGAACATGCTGTAGGATGGCCACATGGTTTTCACAGCTCGGCGAGGACGTCGTCAGTACTCATAGATCAGATTGCTCACTCTGTACAGTGACCAGTGTCAAACCAACAGAGGATCGGGTGTCAGGCTGCGCGTAGTTACAGTGCAACCTATACAACATGAAACACAAACTGAGCACTTGTGTGTGCCTGCCAGGGGTTTAGGGGGTGGGGGATCCAGTTTCAAAGTGTTTTACCCCCATGATTATTTTAATATCTGTGCAAGATGGCTAATGGTGTTGAGGCAAATATGAAGCGACTGTTTTCAGTTGTTTTGCACAAGCAAAACACTCCACTATGTTTGTATTGCCACCATTGGACATCTATTAACTCATAATAAAGGTCTTCACATGCAGGAGTAAAATTAGATTAGTTGAATACTAAAAGGCTCATATGATGCAAAATTCACTTTCTAACGGTTTTCCAACAGCAATAATCGTCCCCATACCTGGACTGACGCCCCAGAAGTGAAGAAATTCTGTCATCTCTCGCCATGGCAGTTTTTTAAAAGTGCGTTGCTCCAACCAGCCAATCAGAAATCAAACCCTATATAGTGTCATCGGGAGTTCAGCCAATCACAATCAAGGTAGGCGTCTCCCCTTTGACTCCTCCCACAATTAGGCAGCCCTGCTCTGGCACATGGCACCACGAGAGGAAGTACTACCTCCTCTTCCCATAGATGGGCATGTGTGTGGGCGGAGCCAGTCCAGCTCACACAGACACAGCAGATTCTGAATGCAGCTCCTATGATCCAATATTCAAATGGAGGAGAAGCAAGGAAAAGCTGGATTTGGGGTAATAAACTTTGAATACAACGATTTTGAACCAAGGAGACCATGTGAAAGTGTTGAAAAGCTGTAAGATACGACCCCTTTAAAAGATACCAAATTAAAACTCCTTCACATAAAAAACTGCACAGTGACCCTGAAAAGATATTTACTTAAAAGAAATCAGTGCAAAGTTCATTGAAAGTTGTGTGAAGGGGTTTTTTCATACGAGTCTGAAAAACTTGAGCATGATTTGTTGCGTCCCTGTTACTTCAACCTGAAGTGAAGGTTAACTTTACCTGATTTATCATCGCAGTCTGCAGCAGAGAAAATTGTGTCTCATAAAAGGCATACAATCTGCAGCCCAGCTCAGCTGGAGTGAGATGATTTAATAGATTACAGCAGGAAGCAAGAAAATGGCTTAAAATTCACTTAGACATAAGCAGTCATATTATTTATTTGTCTTGCATCAATTATTGACACACAAAAAACCCCCAAAAAACTTAATAATTTTTTTTTACTGCAATTAGATGGCAGTGATAATTCCCCACACAGTCTTAAGGCTCATTACCTGCTTCTAATGTATTTTAAATTCAGATGTTTTGAAAAAGACTCGTTGATTTGAGGATAAAGTGTATAACAAGCTATTATTAGCACTTTTTACTTTGTGTTTAAGATGACATTTTTTTCACTCATTTAACTGCATCTAGAATTGTGAATTCACATCACCAACCAAGGTAAACCCTCAAAATACAAACCCTTCTCTGTAGAGAAAGTATTTATTCTGAGATTTTTTTATAATTTTTTCACTTTTGGATGACAAAACGTCTTCTTTTAGTCTACGTTTCACATCCTGATTAAGGCATCTGGTTATAAAACCATTTGAATTTCACATTTTTCTATTTTTCCAAGGGACTATTGATCATGAATAAAATTTGCACAGACTTCCACAGCACTTTACCCGGTGGGGATTCATGTGAGGCAGAGTGCACTGAATGCAAAGCTGTCGTATAAATTGGTGCATAATAAAGTTCCTGTAGACCCCGGGGCGCATATTGACACATAAAATAACAAATCTGAAGATTGAAGTACAGATATTTTTTAGCCTGACAAGTATGGGTGTGATTGGTTAAATTATTAACATTTTAAAAAAACAACCCTGATGAAAGTTAATTTTAATAAACGAGACAGAACATTTCAAAGTTTCTATTTATTTTTCTGTTAATTCTTGAACCAAGAGGAGGCAAATTTTGAATATATTGAAATTCTGAAGGCATTTCCAAGTGCCTCGTTTTTTGGAAATAAATATATAGTTCTGTTTGTGCAGAAGTGTGATGGTGAGTCCAGTCATCAAACAATGCAGCTGTTGTCTGGGAGAATTGCTGAATTCCGTAACAATGCCCAAGTGGTAAAATGCATTTAATAAGTAAAGTCTATTTCCTGGTGGTGTTTTCGGGGAGGATGGGGTAAATCTTGAAACTCGGTATTACAAGTGACACCAAATAAGACTTTTATCTGTTTCATTGGGTTATGGGCTATAATTCGTCATTACTAAATTGATCGTTAGGCTTCTCAATAAGTAGTTTGTTTACTTGCAAATTCAGTAATGAACCACCACCTTTGTTTCCAAATGCATTTTGGGTAAAATGCCTCCTGGTTATAAACAGGAATATTGATGGGAAGTGTTTTGTGATTGCCCATGCATTCACTTATTCCACTCGGGGAAGTGCACTAAAGTATTTCTTAACAATTCAGAAGATAGCACACAAATAATAGCGTAGCTCGTAAATTGAGAAACTCACTAATTGTGGCAGTAAGCGGTTGTAAGTAAATATTCTCTCCTGAAATTAGTCCACTCGTCTTTTTTTCTAATGTTTCTCACTGCATGCTTCCATTTTTACACAGCGGGGAGAATAAAAAGAAAATGTTTAACAAAAGCAATGATCCAGAAATTGAACCTGAGTCATATCGGAGCACAAATGTGTTGCTCGTCGCCAATTCTCCATTTTGTGTAAACAGTTAAAAGGGGACGTGAGTTTTCAAATGGTTGCATTTATGCTCTCAACAACAGTCACCTCTCATAGACTCACTTCATGTTTCTTTCTGAGTAACACATTATGCCAAATGCAATTTCAGGCAGAATACCAGAGGGGCTGTTCTCCACTCACTGACACAAAGGTCATTATCATTGCTTTTGAATTATTTTTTTCCCTCTTTTTAATCTAATACAACAATCACAATATGTGGAGTTTATATTTTAGAATCCCTGCATCTTCTGTAAATTGTATTTCTTTTCTGGGGTCCCAGTAGGAATCTGCAGGGTTTTATTTATTTCTTTATTTATTTTCATGCTGTGAGCCCTAAAGTTCACTGAGCCGCACAGATTAGAGCTCGGTGGGTTGATGTTGACTTACGGAGTGAACCAGAAAGCGCGAGTGGTTGTGGAGAGCCTGCAGCTCCGCCCAAGGCAAACCTCCATCCTCAGGAGTACGCTGCTTATCACTGACAATAACAGAGATCTTCTCCCTCTGCCGGATGGACTCCCGTCCCCTCGAGATGATTTCCTTTTGAAAGATTAATATCATTTCCTACAGTTGCATTTACGTTGGACACCCTGAGTGAAGGTATTATTTTGGCGGATAAATCAACATGAATCAGGTTGCTATAAACTGTAGCAGCCGCAAGTTCCTTGGTTATTTATGAGCTGACATAAGATGACATAAATCATTATGCTAGGTCCTATATTACACACTTTAAGATTTATATATAGTCAAAATCAATGAAAATAAATATTTTTTTTCTTGTTAATCCATCCATGCAGCTTCAGAAATAATATAAAAACCATTTAATTATGCACCAACTCTGTAAAGTTTATCAGGATTTCATAATAAAATACTCCAAACAAGCATAGATGTTATTTTCCCAAAGATCTTTTTTTTCTTTATTATTATTATCATTATTTTAATTTCTTTGTGAAACTCCCTCCTGTGTTGTTCCTCACACGGGTGCCTTTTAATTTGTCTCCTCTTGGTCCCAGTGCACATGGCAGCTGAGTGCAGTGGAGTTGTGGTGCTGTGCAGCAGCTCCGGGCTCCTCGCAGGAATGAAAACTTGTAATGAGCTACCAGGAACTGCTGTGCCAGGACATTTCCTCCAGTGCCTCCTGTAATTAGCAAAAAAAAAAACAATGTTCGGAGTCAGTGTGTGGCGTCATGTTTTGTTTATGTCGGCTTTATGAAACGTGGGCGCAATTAATAAAATAAGATGTCTTTGACTCATGTTTTCTGAAAGTAGAGTAAAGATAATGTGAGGTTAGAGGAAGAGAAGCTGGAGTCTTAAAAAGAGGACATGCTTGTTTATTCCACTGAATTATTAATCAATATGATCAACAGTCACAGATTTGATTATGATATTCAGCAAACATACAGTAAAGATCACAAAATTCATTGTTATAGTGCCGCAGTGTTAAAACATAATTTTAGCTGTTTAATTTCTGAGAATATTTGAGTCTATCGTTCATAAATATTAACAAATGAGCCTGAAATATATTCTAATTAGCTAACATAAGTCGAGATTTGTTTATATTCACTGTACATCATAATCATGTAGAATGAAATTAATTCAAGTAGTTCCACACTTTCAAAAAGCAAGATGTGTAGTAAAGTGTAACAAGAGTCTTATCAGATACAGTCAGCATGATTATTAATTCAATAGCTTCTCACTACTCTAAATGTTGTTTATTCCAAACAAACAGATGATGTCTTATGAGCCTCTGGTTTAAAGTCTTGATCCTGCTGAGAGGCTGTAAGTCAACACTGCTCATTACGTTTCACTATAGGGGGACGGTCCAGTGAGGATTACTACAATAACACCGTCTCCGCTCGTCATGTAAAGACCAGCCATGGAAACGTGTTGCTTTGTGGATTATATAAGGCAAACGGCACGATAGTGAATCGCTGAAATTGAGGATGTGGCCTCGCGTGAGGTTTGATCTGAACGCTTCACTTTTCTGTTTTCCTCTAAAAGTCAAGGGTTGATTGGGAAAAAGATCTCCAACATGTATTCATTTGACCCAAATTGAGACATTAAATTGAAGCCACCTTCAGCCACGCTTACAATAATTAAAATAACAGACATTTAAAAAAAGTTAACTTTTCACAAAGATATTAAGTATTGAAATAAGATTAAAGTTACACTAAAGACAACTCCAACTTTAAGATACATCCATGATCTGTGCTGTCTTGAATTTGGGTTTGGGGCGTTCAGCCCCACCTGACTGTGGGTGGAAGCGACGAAGCATGGATCGGTTTATTAAAACACATTAAGAAATAAAAATCTGTTGTATGCTGTACGTACCAATTCTTTAGAAATAATTTGAATGAGATATTGACAGATTTAGGTCATGTCCTCTGACTTTAATGCGGTAACCTTTGAAATCAGGTTTTATATCCAAAATGACTCCTGGAAATGAACGATCGTTCTGTATTGAGTGCCAGAAGATTTCATTTGTAAAGGTCGGACCAGACATTCATTTACAATTTTGAGAAACATTGACATGGGAAACTGCCATTTTGCGTGACACAATCTTGCCATTTCAGTTTTATCAGTCGGAGGAGGGGGATGCATTCAGCGGTAGGAAGGACTACATTATTTCCAAAGATTGGGCCTATCCCCCTGGAACTGCTGTCTGTAATGCTGGTGGTGATCCCCGATGATGTGGAAGCAGCTGCACGCAGCTCCGCAGGAAGCCTGCGGGACAAAGGAATAATCTGCTTTTATTGACAAGATGAGAAAGAAATCCCTTAAACCCAGAGGTTTTACTCGTGTATGAAAAGTCGCTGGGCACAAAAGATAATGATGAAGCCCTGCTTTGGCTTCCATACCGTCTTCCTGAGGAAGCTCGCTGAATGATGCAGTACAAGCCCCGATATTACATCCAGTTACTTCAGACACCCACCGTGCCTGTGAGGGTTCCCAGGGATTCCCGGGAAGAAGAGGAACTGTTCAGTTAACAGGAAGCTAAAGCTTTAAATGCCTGCGTGCCAGCCGCTCACTTATCCATGTCTACAGTGGAGGCAAGAAATGCCAATGTAATACATGACACAGTGCTGTGATATTAAAATACTTGAGCTTGTGATACTGTAGATTAACTCGGGTAGTTTTATCGCCACGTGTTAGGAATAAAACATTATGAAGAAATACAGTGTTGGAATGGGATTACTACTGTTAAATTAATACTTAAACTTACATGAATTTCATTGGGCTTCTTTCAAAGTATCATTGTTGTGATTATTGACAAGCTTCTTAGCTAAAGATATTGTCTTAGTATTTACTATTTCTCTAAACTCCTGTTTACTCTGTTGAAGTCCTCCTGACAGGACATCGACAACACGTACAATTATATATATATATATATATATATATATATACACATACATATACGTAACCACAAAAGTGTAAGTAAAGTAAGACATAAGTAAAACGCTGCTTCTTGATGACTGTGATTCACGTCTTTATGTGCTTTCACAAATCAGCAATGGCGGTTGCTGCATTCAATTTGTCATAACATTTCATTAAATTCTCCCATAATCTATATAGTTCAAATAGTCAAAACATAATGTGCCCCGGAAACAAGGTCTGTTCTCCCGAACACTTCAGATCAAACTACCGTTGTGACCTCAGCATCTGATTGCTGTTGCGTTGACCCTTCTGGGCCACCGTATGTAATTCTGTATTAGATATACGCAAGACAAACATTCAACAAAATGCCTGGCTTGACTTCATCTTGCTTCTTGGTGGATTTTGCTGGTCGTGGTTAAATTCAGTGAACCCTCTCGAGTATCATCACATCCATCAGTTTGAAGTTTTTTCAGAGGCTAAAAAGCACTCAGAGGATTACGGCTCCACCGGGGAGGATTTTTCCAACTATAAGAGCCATCACAGTGGCGGTTTCCAGGAGTATGCGTGCTGCTCACACATATTCAAGGGACCAGAACGCCTAAATGAAGTAATATTCCCCCCTGGGAGTTTAATTTGTCTCCTACTTGTATTTCCTCCACCACCGGGGTTAAAAGCACAGTTTCACTGCCTCGCCTGAGTGACAGTTTTGATCCCTCAAATCACTGAGAGGTGTGAGCAGAGGTGAGATGCTACACATCACTGCTGCAAGGTGAGAAAAGATATGCGCTTACTTGGGTTTCCTTATAAGAGAAGGCCTCGGGGTCCTATGGGACCTGTGTTTTTGTACCCGCAAAAGAACCTGACCTATTTTTCATTTTTTTCACTTTATTTCAGACATGCTCAAAATCAATATGAAGTCCACAGTGCACACCAGATCACCAAGGACATTTCACCACACAAAGGGGAATAATTACAAAAGAACAATATACTCAGCGAGCACGTCCGAAAAGAGGTGGGAAGAAGTATAACGTTTTTAATTAAATCCCACCCCTTCTCCATAAATTGTATATAATTTTCTTTTGCTTCCACTTATTTAATATTCAATTAATTTACACGTGCTAGAACTATTGTAATAACACAATTATTTGGAGAAAAAGTATCAATAAATTACATATATCTTTAAAATAAATTAATGATATGTAATATAGAATAAATATAATAAAGTTGTTGACCATATCCAATTATACATACATAAATTATACATAAATACAATTTATATGTACAGAATATACTCCATTTGTTAAATTACTTCACAAAATTGGGGACTGGAGAAAATTGCAACTACATAACTGTAACTAAGATTTTCCAATACTGTTTTTATTCACTTTTTTTTAATTTTACATATCCAATCTCATTTTGGATTCCAGCTGTAATTATAATGGAACATGCGCCTCTCAGGGCAGCCGTTTCCAGCAGTTGCAGTGCATCAGGCACTTTTGGCACTGGGAAAAGACTCGCTGGCAGAAGCAAAGCTGTATCACTTCAGGCTTAATGCCAAAACCCAAAGGTTTTCATATGCATCTTCAAAGCCGACAGCCCAAGTTTCAGTCATTTTTCTCCCGCTGATCGGTCTAATGTCCTTGATAAACTCATCCGGAGGGTGAAGATATAACTTTGGCAAGCGCCGCTGATCCTCGCATGTTGAACCCGTCCAGCTCCGTGTCCTTGAGCCGTGTCTCAGTCATGAATCAGTAGATTATGAAGGCAGCTCAGGCATGATCAGAATGACACACGATGAGCTAATTTGTCACCACACACACACACACACGCACGCACGCACGCACGCACACACACACACACACACACACACACGGAAAAGTCTGTGGATCGTCTGTGTAATCGTCCTTCTGCTGCTGTCGTCAGTGACTGTGTTCCAGTTTGTAATGGGATTGTCATCTCCTTTGGTGATGAGTAATGCCTCTCAGCCAAACTGAGATTCAAGTTTTTTTTTTTAGCTGAACCTGATCGGCGCAGCGTCGTGAATGAAGCAAACGGGCGAATATGACGAACGCAGCCCATTCAGGTTGCATTTTCCCTTCAGTTGATCTGTTTTGAATAGGTTTTTGTGAGTGTTGATAACAGAATGAAGGACTGGGCAGTAATTGGTTTTCATCAGGGGCAAATTATATATATATATATATATATATATATATATATATATATATATATATATATATATATATATATATATATATATATATATATAAAACAGCCTCAGGGCTTCAAGGAGAGTTCAGCATTTGACTGAATTCGTATAATCCAGGAGCATTCGCTACCCACCCTTTCATACACAATGTAAGTTTGAAGCCTTTAAATAATAGACAGAGAAAAATCACAGTCGATTTGATTTTCATAAATTAAATCAACATGGATTGAAGTTACAAATTGCTTTAGTTTTTTTTTTTAAATTTTATTTATATTCATTTGCAAGAGACTCCAAACAGCAACAACAACGTTCATCGACGTTCACAGTGGACACCAAAATAGAAAGAAGCCCTCCGATGCTTTCCCCTCGAGTGTGATCTCGATTTCTCAGGAGGATTTTTCACAACAGGAGTTTGTCTGCTGTTGCTAGGAAACACGTCACCGCCGTCAGTAACTGGCGGTGGTGATCTACACCTCATCAGTACCAACAGCAGCCACAGAAGCACAAACTGGGACGTTCAAACACAAACCTTGTGTTTCTTTCAGCCACTTTGGAGATTTTATTTCCTAAAGTGACAAATGTGGTTATTTACCTTCTGCCTTTATTATAAGTCATGTTTCGGGAGTTGTGGGATGATCCTGTGTGAGTTTTGATGTCCAAAGCAGTAAAGTACCACATGGGATTCATGTAAAAGACTTGGATTATTTATCTATCATTTGTATTAGTTTGTGAATATGTATTTTCACATTGGGGCTTATTTGTGTGATCATGTCAACATATGTAGTATGAAGAGTATTAATACTACTGAGATATAGTATAATATGCTCCAAAAACATATAATAGTACATTTATACACTATAGAATCAATTATGATATACAGTCATATAATACATAAATAGCACTTATATAGAGTTATTATGAAGGTAATATGAAAAGATGTGTCAGATATAGTTGTAGCAACCAGTGATAATGACCACGAACATAATACCTGCCAATAGCGGAATAATTTTGGCCATTTTAAATGCATGAAGGTCATAAACAGAAAAGATTTAAAAGCCTATTTACGAACAAGGTTGCTGCATTTGATTTATCTTCAGAGAACAAATTTGACAACTATGCAATCCACTTTTGTTTCCCACTGCAGTAGAACATTTCATTTTCGTGAAATGCAATCTTATTTATCCTATTACATTATTGTTTGCAGTTATTACATATTCAGATTATCTTTTTAATGCTACCGCAGTAATGGAATAGCCAGCAAATAGTGTAATATCTGGTGAAATTATTGTAAAATTGTTGACCCTGTCTTTATTACATTCAAAATGACCAAAATATTGACATTTCTTACAGGTATTATATGATTCACCATTATCATGCTCGTTTGCTACAAAGCCACATGTTGGTGTCGTGGTCAGCTCTCTTACCTCACAGCAAGAATCCATCCTCGTTCAGGTTTGGGGTCTTTCTGTATAAAGTTTGCATGTTCTTCCGAGTTCATACACATTGGAAGCTTTTCTCCTGGTTTTTCTTCCACAGTCCAAAACTCTTGCAGTTGTTAGGTTAGTTATTTTTGTGATGCACTGGTGCTCTGTTCATGGATCACAGAGCCACTCCATGGGAAATAATTCATTTTATTGTCATTATGGGGCACAATTTTCTAACACGATACTAGAGCTATGGAATATAAAATGGACAGTCACCCGGAAACACAACCAGCTCTGCCGAAATGCATTGCGAAATTACACGTTTCCCCACTAATGCTGTGATTGGGACCGTTTAATTGTAATCCCTTGTCAAGGCAGATGAGAGCGTGGACTGTTTGTGAAACACATGCTGGTTAGGTTATATTAAGATCACACTCGAGGAGGAAGCCAGGCTTCAAGAGCACCACCCAAGACCCCCATTAGCATGCTTGTTGTGTCTTTGCCTGTCACCACAAGCACGGGGCACATGCAGGCACAGCCAGAGAACATGAGTGTGGACTCAAGTGGGCTGCAGCTGAGTCTTAAAGGCCCGATCTGTCAATTTCTAGAAGATATCCTCCATAGTCAGAGTTGGAACAGTTTTGTGAGATGACTCATATTTGACTGAAAAATCCATTATAAATCAGATTATACTTTTGGAATCCCAATCAGATGTCAATGCCAAGTAGGGATTTAAAATAAAAAGAACGACAATAGCTGGAAGATTGTAGAGCCGGAGTCACGTCTCATGTCGCACACAGCCTGTCCTGTCAGCTGGTGGGGAGCGCCGGTTCACCAGTAATGGCTCCGTAACTGTCTCAAATGTTCATTCGGTGTCCGCGTTCGTCAAGGTTGCAGTCAATCATGTTTACAGTCGTCGTCGTCGTAAACATGATAATTTGCTGTTATCACCCCGGGCAAAGAATAAACCCACCGGGATCCCTGTAAACAAAGTTCGAGGACAGTCTTAGTGAACGCCGTGTCCCCCGCAATGATGACAGTCACCGAAACACATCACATAAAACTGGACCACTTTGGTAACTAATGGCTAGAATGTTATTTTTATGTTTGCACAGTGATTTATAGCCAAAATAAAGTCGTTTTAGGACCTGCTGATTGCATTGTGGATTTGTCACAGGTGTTTCAAGGTAGTATAATCAGTAGCAGAGAAAATGTAGACACTTTTTTATTGTCAAAATTTAAAGTCATGCACATATTCATGAATTAGATACAGCATTAAAAAAGGGGTGGGGGGCGCTTTGCCATTGCTTGTTTGATTTTATATCTTTTCTTTCAGTTGAGAGGTTTGCTGCAGTTGTAAAAAAGCATGGCTCCACTTGTGCTTCACTTCAAAAATAGAGAATTGTCAAGAAATGTTCCCTACTTAAATTGTCCAGCGCTTAGCCCAGAATATGACAGTACAGTGTTGCCTGTGACATAATCCACATGAAAATGCCTGGACGGGTCTACATGCTCCCAAAGGAAAGGGACAAACATCAGGGCAGAATATTGTCACACCTTCTCACTTTTTATTTATCCAACAATATTATTGTCATTGTAATTTGATTTTCTGTCAATATTTATTTCAAGAGATTTCATTTCCATCGACGGTTGAAGAGAGATTATTTTCAGCATAGTAAGTCTTTGAGTAAATTAAGATATCAAATTGTTATATTAGTGGATTTTCTATCCATACAGAGGAGGAACACTAAGCCAGAGTCGGCTGATGACTGATCATTTCTCTTTAAAGATGGATGCATGAGCTGGATGTTACCGGATACCTTTGCCTGATCACATGTAGTGTAGAAACTGAATACCAGGCTCACCTGCTCACTTGAGTAAAAATTACTGGTCTGGTGCATCACTCAGAAAGGGATTTGCTCCACTAAAAGTAGTGAAAGATATTCTCACTGAAACGAAAAACGAAAAAGAAATGAATTCTGTTTTCAACAACACAAAAGTTGGTGGCTTTTTTTCTGCTGCAATGCCACAAGTGGCCACTACTGACAGGGTGGCGCTGTGTCCAACTCCTAATGCAGCCACCGTTTATCTAAACAAAGACGAGTTGACCGTACACACAAATCTCTGGCATGCCACCAATGAGAGCTTTGATCCCAGAGTGACCGCAGGCTTTAAGAGAATATGGAACAAACTGACCTCTGGTTCCTCTGAAGCCTGTTTTAGCTGCGGCAGCATCTCGCCAAGCGACAAAGACTCCCACTGAAGAATTAGTGAAACATGTTTCCACCTTATCTGAATCATCAAATACTTTTAGCTGGGTCACGGCAATAAAAGTAGATTGACTGGAGAAATGCTGCTGACATTTATTGCATCTCATATTGATAGTTAACCTCTGATCTTTATTTTATTTCATTTTTAAAATCCCTGTCGCTTTACCTTCCTCAAAAACAAACCCCTGAATGATTTTGATTTGAAGTATCGGCCTGCTCACCCTTCACAGTCGAGTCGAGGTGCAGCTCCTGCGTCTTTGGCAGGAATTCATGCTGGTTGATGGTGACTCACACTCCAGGAAGAGTGGAGGAGCATGAGTGGGCTCTCTGATGTTTGCAGGTTGACTCCTGAATGCTCGAGACCTGCCGCTGCACTCTGCAGGCCCGCAGATATTTTAATGTTTGGCTCAAGTCCCCGAGCCAAGACAAATTGTTTTTTTTTTTATATGTCTAAGAATAGATTTATTAAATTGACGTTTTTTGAAGTTTTTCATGATGCCACCGATAATTTTTCTTTAATATAAGTAATAACAACAACAACAACAACAACAACAATAATAATAATATGATAGCATGTAGTGCTTGGAAAGCCATTCACCTTTAACATGTTTTTAATCTGGAATTTTGTTTAGTGTAAAATTTTTAACACAGGTTAATATGATATTGGTCTAAAATACTTGCAATGGGCCTGTTTCTAACAAGTTGTGTGCCTGACACTGTAGTACTTTTTTTTCCTTTTCTTCAGTCGTGCTTCCTGCATTCTGGCAGTGAACAATAAACTTCTTGTCTCATAGAAAATATTTGACATTTAGTTTTGCAGCAAAGTGGCTTCCTTCCTGTCTTCTAATTGGCGCAGACATTAAGTGAAGAACATGTACGACATGCAAATTGGTCAGAGCACTTCGCGGCAGCTTTCTTTGGTTGTCATGCAGTCGCTTTGTGAGTCTGAGCCCACCGTGCCCCCCCCCCCCCCCCCCCCCGGTGGGTGGGGCCATCTGCCAAGTGTGGCCGCAGATCCAGATGTGACGCATCATTATCTGGTGACTGAGATGAATGATGGACGCTGGCACCGTCTGCTGTCAGCTGATTGACGGGCCCAGCCATGACTCCTTGTTACCGCCCGTGTGCTTTATTTACTGCCGCTGCGGTTCAGCTGGTGGCATTAGCATCTTTCAGGGTTGCGTCGACGTGGCTTCCGGATTGGGAGCCGGCGACGGTCACAGGCATAAAGAGATTTGCTGGCTTTCAAAGAGGAAAAGGTCGATTAAAAATGCATGCGGGAGCTTTTTGTCATTACGGAGCCATCAGTGGTTGCAGGTTGACAATACGATTTCACATCATGGAAATGAATTAGACTGGGTTCATTCATTATGTATGCTCATTGGTTTCTTGTTCAGGATGGCCATTGTGTCATTTCTAAATAGATGAAAGCCTGGTGGGGTCGCAGATAACCCGGTAGTGTATTTCGGGATGTAAAACATTTGTTCTGCTGTCTGGCCAAAACCTCTCCGCTCGGTTCCTTTCCGTGTCTCCAGGGGTCGGGGCATCAACCGCATTAGAGATGGCTTTTCAAGGCAAAATTTGGGACGCTGGTTTCACAACAGTATTAAGAAGCCATTGTAGGTTTTCACTTAGCAATTCATGATGCAGCACAATTGACGCGGTATTTAAAGGATTAACATGGAGCAGGAAGGTGGTTTCACAACACCATCAGTGCAACTCGGAAAGTCTTTAAAAATTCATGAATTGCGACGTGATTTGTTATCAGTAATAGTTTAGTTGGGCAACAAATTGTTGGATGCATGGTTGGCGATCTTTCCTCACAGTGAAGAGATTTACATGTAAACATTTTCACTCCATTTTTACAGCAATGCTGCTTAAACTTGTCTGTCCATCCATCCATCCATCCATCCATCCATCCATCCATCCATCCATCCATCCATCCATCCATCTACAGGCTCTTCAAGTAACTGCAACTATGTCAAAAACGTCACTCATAATTAGTTAGTAGTGTGTTGATTGGTGGAACAGTAACACGTTACTCGGGCCGCTATTTATTACGTAACTGCAATATGCCATAATGTTTTAAAATCTTCCTATTGCTATTATCTTTGTGCTTTGAGAGTTATTGTTTAAAAAACAGTGCTCTTTCTCTTGTCCCAGTTTTATCCTTGCTAAGAGTGTTCCCTGCTTAGTTGGTTGGTTTTGTTTTGTTTTTTTAATCACATAAATATCGTCCAATCACAATAAATGTTGCTCTATATTCATTGCACATTTTGCACACATTTGTGATATATTGTGCAGTCTTACCTTCATAAATAAGCTGAAATCTATTTTCTTTGATATTTTTTATGATATTCCTTTATTTTATGCTTCTTGATTTCATACAATCATGATGTAAAGTGTCTTTGACTGTCATACACTATACTAATATACTATTATTATTATTATTATTATTATTATTATTATTATTATTATTATTATTATTATTATTATTGTATTATACTTACATTTTGCATGTTGCTTCCAGGAGGACAGATAATTAGCTTCTTCTACAATAAAGAAGAGTTTAGTGATTTGGTAACCATTCAAATGACAGCGATTGAACAAGTGAACAGTTCTGCAGCTTTTCATGTGCAAAATAAGTAACAAGTAACAACCTCATTGGAACTTCCCTCATATTGTACCCGAGTTACCAATATTACCCTAGTGATCCGATTCACGCTGCCAAATGTTTCATTTGTGATTCTCCTCGTGTCTTTTGGATCTCTGTGTTTTCCACTGTCGCCATGTGACTTGAGAGCCCCGGAGCTCGATCTGTTTCAGGCTTATTCTCCATTTAACAGTTTTGTATTTACAGTTTAGTCTGATTTCCTGCGGCGTTGGCAGCGGTGATTAAGTTTCACCTCGGCTCTATCGGTGTCAGAGCTGTTACCCGACAACTCTTGCTTTGTTGGGCAGCCTCTGCTGATTCTCCTGTTTACCGCCCCGTATCCCACCTCCCGGCTTACTTGGTTTCGGGTTCGGTTTATCCGGTGACGTTTCCTCTCCCCGCAGAAAAAGTCGCTTGACGGAGGGAACGGAGCGTTGCCCTGGTTGTTATTACCCAGCTGAAACCTGGAGCTCAGCTGTACAACCCCCACCCCCCACCCCCCCACCCCAGTCTGTGAAAGCTGAAGCCACATTCTGTCACCTCGCCCACTCTGCTGCCGCAAATTTACACGATGTACCGGGCGCTTGTGTGTTTATTTACACTGTCAGATATACAGTAACCGGCGAGGCTGTTTGTGGCACTGCTGCTCAGAACTGTGACTCCTTCTTTTTGGTTTATGTAACACAATTATAACAGGCTGACGGGATCTGTCAAGGTCTGCCGGTGCTCATTGAGAAACCTTGAAAAACATTTCTCTTTGTCTCACAACATTGGCTTTACTGTCGACAGTGTCGTCTCATACTTTCTGCTCGTGGATCATATTTTTCATCGTGTGAAAGAATAATCAATATAATTCATATTTCTAATAAAGTATTTCAGTTACAAAAATCTTTCAATGGTATATGATTAAGGACAAAAAAATCTCATTATAATCTAGAATACGTTTCTCCTGCCAGTCACACAGACCCTCCTGTTCTCTTTCCTCCAAAGATCCAAACATGAAACGTCTCTTGTCAAAGTTTTTTTTTTTTTTTTTTTTTTTTGTGCAAAAGTTAAAAGTTGAAACCGGATGATTCAAGACTGTCACTTTCACTTGTCTTTCTCTACTTTTCTCCAGGTGGTGCTCGTATTTGCACTCAGCATCGGAGCCCTTGTAATATACTTCATAGATTCCTCTGAGTAAGTAGTCTTGTTTTTCTCTCATCGTTCTCTACTGGTGCTTTGCTGCTGTCACATTAAACTCTG
Source organism: Blennius ocellaris (assembly GCF_963422515.1). Classification (NCBI taxonomy): domain Eukaryota; kingdom Metazoa; phylum Chordata; class Actinopteri; order Blenniiformes; family Blenniidae; genus Blennius; species Blennius ocellaris. The sequence continues at coordinate 14,365,116 of NC_137670.1, read as the reverse complement.
TTTTGTCCCGTGAAGACGGCTGCAGGCTCGCAGATTTGAACATGACTTTAAATTGTCAGAATTTTTGCTTGAAAAAATGTTTCTCTTCAACTGAAGTAAAAAGAAGATGTTGCCTTTTATCATGGATATAAGCTGAAAGATAAATGGATAAACCTGAGACGTGTGAAGATAAAGTGCTGCGTTTTGCATTGCAAACTATTTGGCTCAACGCTCGTACTCATTTTCTTCACTTTAGATTGTTGAGCGGTGTAATAAAGCATAAAAACCTACACTATGTGTTTTATGTTTTATCCTCATATTGTAGCTCAAAAGTTGCAATTGTGCAGGTAAAAAATAATGTTGCATCAGTTACAAGGTGTATTAGGTCTCCTTGGTAAATTGTGTTGGATTTAGACGTTTGTGATTTATGTTTGCCTGCAAGGCTTCATCCATTAACTGTTTCTCAGAGACCCATAAATTCTCAAACTTGCACATATATTGCATACAGAACCGGCTGCCTTAATAACCCTGAGTGCCCACAGTATAATAATTGAGAAGACATACTTGGTGTGTTTTTAATCCAATCCCCTTGCAGGTACACTTCTCCCAGATGAACTTTGTCTAATCTCCGTAATGAAAGAATCGGACTCTCAAACATTCAGGAATGTCCAAAGTTCCTGTTTCAAACAATCGCCATCGATCATCAGGCGGGAGGAAGCGGAAGACCCTTTTAGCTTCATGTGCGCCCGTATACTGTTACCGTGGCCTCGCTGGTGTTTGGACAGGAAGCGCCATTAAGGAGTAGAGCAAACTACGCCGGGGATCAAAGCTTCTGTCGAGCCCAAAGGGGAGTCCGCGCTCGGAGTAACGTCAAAGCAGTGGAGGGAAAATCGACTGTAAATCAGACTCTCGGTCCTGGAGGCAGAAATTCAGGGTGTTTGTTTCATAATGCCGAGGGGAAAAGCTGGCTCTGACGTGTCTGGAGAGCATGGTCTCATTTCATTATCTGCACCAGCTCAGGTCGAGTTACATCCACACCGGTGGCGTCGGTGGCCTCCTGTTCTTAGAAGTTGTTTGGTGGCCGCGCCCGATACCTTTTCACCTGATGAAGGGCGACCTCCGACCTCTCTGTTTAACCTTTTCACACATGAGAAAGAACATTGCAGCATCTGGCCAAGTGACGTGTGTTCAAAGGGATCCAGCAAAGCTCTTTGTTCTAGTCGTCAATTCAAGGCTTTTTTGGGTCTTTCCATTATTCACACTGTATTTTATCACTTGCTGACAGCCCAACGAGCCAAGTACTTACAGCCAAAGAACAGCCCGTTAGCTGCTCTCTCGCGTGCTTCTAAGTGGCAGCCGACTGTAACAGATACAGCCCTTTCTGTAATTAGTCCTGTGGGAGTTCGCTGAGGCTCTTATATGATGGACAGGCTGACCTGACTGCAAGCAACAGGGACAGAAAGAGAGAGACGTCAAACGCTGGTTCAAAAAGGAGCTTTAACTGAGCAGCCGACATGAGGAAGCCAGTTGGGTCTTTGAGGCAGTTTTAGTTCATAAATCTAAAAGTTTCTCTGGAGATTCTTGCAATGTTTATATCAGGATCCCTCTGTTAAACCCGAATAAAGCAAATAATCAAAGCTCTGGGACACGGATCAAGCTATTTTTACTTTAAATGTGGTGAATATCGGATCATAGTAAAATCTTTTCACCAATTACCATGTCATGAGAGAAACGCACAGTTGTCACAAACAAAGCCGACAATCACTAGGGGAGATGCATTAAATGAGCCTTGTTAGAACCCGATAACGACAAAAAAATGTAACACTGACCCAAATTGTTATAAAATATAATATAATAAATCCCAAAAGGTAATAACTGGTCAGTAATGTAAAAAGATTTAACAAGAATTTAAATGTGATCTTAATGCATTTAATGATTATACATTATTTAGTACCGAAGAACTGGAGAAATAGATTACAGATTATGGAGAACAGAAGACTATAAATGACTTGGGCAACAGCAATCATACATAAATACCATAAACTGTATAAAGATATACATATAAACAAATTGTCCAAACTTTTAGAACGGTTTCTTTCAGTGTTATTCAAATGGAAGTAGTTCAAGTCCAATCCATGAAATTCATGACTCACTTTATGATGTAATAAAAATATTACAGTATTAGGTGAAAAAAGTTTTTTCCTGCCCTATAATGTAATATTAGATATTTTTTTCACATTTTTGGCTCAGCATCTTGTTACAATATTGACCAGTTATCACATTTTGGGTTTTATTACATAATATCTTATAACAATTTGGGTCATTGTTACATATTGGGCTCGAACAAGCCTTTAAAAGTGGACAGCATTCACCGCAGTTAGTCTTATTAAGTGTTTTTCAGACATACTAATTAATCACCAATTAACCTCAAGTGCATGTTTTTCGAGAAAACTGGCGCCACTGGAGAAAAGCCACCCATGCACGGGAAGAACATGGTAACTCCATGCAGCAAACTTGGGACCTTCTCATGATGTGAGAAAACTTTTAACAATAAAAACTAAAATATTTACCATGATTTGTCTCACAAATAACAAACCTTTTGCTCATATACACAACTACTTTATCAGGAGGTTTGAAAGAGGAACAACAGTAAGTCCAGTTTGAATTTTTTCATTTACGTTTTTGGGCTTTTTGGCTCAGTTGTAGTTCTTCATGTCTATTTCAGACCCTGTAATGATAGTGTGTGTGTGTGTGTGTGTGTGTGTGTGTGTGTGTGTGTGTGTGTGTGTGTGTGTGTGTGTGTGTGTGTGTGTGTGTGTGTGTGTGTGTGTGTGTGTGTTGCCAGAGCAGTAAAGCTCACTAAAGCTGAGAGGAGCTGCAGATTCAGGTGACGAGTCGTTGGAGGTTCGTCGCTACACGCAGCCCCCGTCTCAGTGTTTTCACGCTCTCGTTTAACGCCTTGACATAGAAAGCTCACCAGACTTTATGAAAACATTCAATCCACTTGTTATGTTCGGAGTCATCCGACAGTTTGCACACACAATTTACCAATTAAAATCTGTACATTTTCAATTATTGAAGCCAACATCAGCTACTTTTCACGTTTTGTGGTATTATTGCAAAGCGCCAATACAACACTAACATGCGAGAAAAAAAGGTGCACCAGTATCTTTTTTTGAAGAGCTTAGTGGTTAAAAATCGATGTGCAAACGAAAAATATCAATGGACAGTTTTTAATTTAATGCATCAACTATAATTTAATTAGAAAGCACTTTTCTAAATTGTAACCTTCATACACAGTACTATGTATGCCAATAATGATCAACTGCGTACACTGAAAATGTAAAGCTGTGAATTTGAAAACAAAAGCAAAACAGTAGTATTGAATGCAGATTTAGATGAATTTACTTTACTAGTAATGTTCTTTATTCTTGATCGTTTCCAGTCTGATCTACAGGCTGTGCAATGTCAGGTCTGCTCATGTCGCTGTCATTAGAAATCTGACCTTAGTTTTTCTTCTTCTGGCTTCAACTCGTCAACTCCAGACTACATTCCATCATCACTAACTGTCAGTCATTTCCTGTCTGCATGAGAACACGTTCAGCAGGCGTATAAAACAATTAAGAAAACAATTGTGAACACAGTTTGATCTGCAAACACTCCCTAGACAGATTTAGTATGTTTACGAAGAAGCCAACCAATTCTTTTCTTATGTATTACAAATGCAAAATATAGAACACTAAATTGCATTAATCATATTTCCGTAAAGGCTGTTCTTGAACTCCATACCCCAGTCAAGTGGCACAGATGTCTCAGTTTAACTGAATGAGGTTCGAAACATTTTCTGTACTAAATACGGACCTGGAATTTTCTCAATTAAATGGTGAAGCGGATCTTTAAAGGATTAGTTCATATTCATGTGGCCTTAATGTCCGACAGGAAGAGACGTCTGATGCATTAGTGAAGTGACTAAAAGGAAAGCTGCACACTTTAGTTATGAAGCATACAACTTAATAACGTGAAAAGATAGAAAGGGACAAAGAAATTCCAATTTTACAAAGAAATATGAGAGTAAATTGACCTGCAAAGATCGAAAAATAAACAAATATAGTGCCTAAATAGAGCTTGGAGCCTGTCTGATCCGAGGATCCTCAGACTGAAGGGCAGAGAAGGACCAGTCCCACCGAGGAGGGTCTCTGATCCATAACAGGCTTAGTCCAAACCAGGCCTACTGGAACTCAATTATTTAGCACTGCAGGTCTGCCTCTGCTGTGTGGCCTGTCAGGCTGCCACGACGGGGATTTACTGGGCTGATGTGTCATTACCGCTGTGAATCAGGGCAGAACTATCCGGCACGTTGGTGGCTATTCCTGGAGATGGAGGGAAGAAGGATTCGTTCACATCACGGTCATTTTGAAATAAACACGTCCAAATAGCGTTGGAAAAAAAAATCTGCTATACCTGCTGTAGGACTTCGCAAGAAATGTGTGAAGACACATAACATGAAGACGCTGTATTTTACAACTATGGGCAACTTTGGGTCTGAAATGAGCCTGAAATGCATGTTTTTATTCTGAACAGGGAGAACATGCAATCTCCTCAAGGCTATGCCCGGCTCAAGCCGGGTTCTAACCGGGTACAATCTCACTTTCAAGCTACAACGGTAACACTACGCTACTGTGATGTGCACATATGAACAAATATGCTTTAGAATTCATGACTTGTTCACCACTGGATTATTGTCTCGCATATATTTACACCCTAAACCAATGTACATCATTTAGCTGAGAAACAAGATACAAAAGTCAATGTCACAAAAGCTATTTCAACATTTACAGGCTTTCAATTTCTACATTTTTGGGAATAATTTCTATATATTTAGCACCTCGAATATAAAGGGCATATAGCCTAAATGCAAGGACCCTTAAGCAAAACGTATAAATGCCTAGGGGGAAAGAAAAAAGCTTTTCACCGCAGAAAAATATAATAGAAGTTCAACTCAGTGTGTCGTACTTAGATTTACGCTTGAGTATTCAGAGTAATATGCTGCAGCTGCTGTAATATGTAATATATATATATATATATATCGATGTAGACTTAACACAAATCTCTATTAGACGCTGCATGAAGTGTGTGAGGCAGATGAGGACGGATAGTCTTCATCACATCGACGCCCTCTGCATCATAAAACCACAAGATCATTTGAGTACCGCTGCTTAGCATCAGATCGGTTCAAAAATAATCCCGCCAGGACTTTAATGTCACTTTATGAACTCCGCCAGGACAATTTTTTCTTTTCTTTTTTTCCTTTTTTTTTTTTTTTTTTTACATAACAAAAGCAATTCGGTTTAATCTGAGCGGTATTAAACTGCACGGGGAGGGAGTCCGCAGCTGTTGAGTGACGCATTAGTGAAGCTTATGAATTTGAGGATCAGGGACCCTGCAGGTAGAGGACACGTGAACGCATTAAAAAAATAAAAAAAAATAAATAAAAGTAAGAGAAGGACCTCTTAGTGCTCACGTGAGTCACACTGACCCTTTAATGCTGTTGGGGCATCATGTGGCTCGTCTGAAGCGCCTCGTCAAGTAAATGAAATCTCATTTATTACTTCTGATGGTTGTTTTGTGAATTTATTCCCCAAGAAAAGAAGCACAAAGGAGGTTATATTCAAACTATAAGTTTCGTGTCCTGATGTGACCAGTGGCCCAAAACCTGCCCATTGCAGAATTTTTCATAAAACTGGTGATTGCAACCTTTAAGTCCTCTTCTGTCCACTTCAGGTGTCTCAGTAGGGTTTTGTGAACTTATGAAAATGTCCGGTTTTCTCTTTATAATTGACGAGAGTCCTCGTGTATTGCTGCACGGCGCCCACAGAGTGGCCAGGTGGGCAACGCAGGATTATTATGCGAGAGACTTATAATCGTCGTGGGCTGTGACACACAGCACTCATGGAGATCCGATCCGCGATGGCCGGCCGCTCAGCCAATCACACTCGTCAGAGGCGAGCCGCGCTCGTGTCGCAGATGGAACAGATGCCATCAGGGTTCAAGCAAATAAACTGATTACAACCACCCGTTCGTGAAGTTCCGCCTTTTGTGGAACGACGGCCACATTATTGTAGAAATTTCCACACCATGGCTTCTATGAGCAGCACTGCTTCTCAACAAGCTACTGCTTTGGTTTCTTTCTACAAAATGCTAAAAAGAGAAACTGAATTTACTTATGATGCCTGAGTAATCACACTATTATTATAAAAAGATATAGGTTAAATCTGGTGTTGATAAAAGAGAATAGTTATACAGAACATTTCTATTTATTATTCAAGAGATATTTCTTTTTAATTATTTGTGACCATCGATTTGTTTTAGGTAAATAAAAGCATGATGAGTCACTTGTGAGAGACCTGATCTGAATTTAAGGTATTATCTTAAGTCTTAAGGTATTATTTTGTTAGATAACTACATTTACAGTGAATATATTGGAATTATATGAATATTTGAGCGAATTTCAACAATCACTTAAGAATATCGAGGACAAATTTATATATATAGATTTTTTTTTTTTTAACAGAAACTAAAATAAATCACCCTGAGGTTGCAATAATGTGAGATCTGACAGGCTTTCACCAACATAACTGGTTTATCTACCCCCCCATTAAAAGAGAAAAGTTTCTAAAGATCCAATATACAACCCTGGTAATTATAGCAGGTCGTCCAAAGGTCGTCCATATTTATTTGGCTTATTGGGGATTGTAATTATTTCCCATGAACGAGGAATTCCCAGTAAGCACGGGTCATAAGCTCACGTTGATTAAGTCCCTGCCCTTTGTGCACGCCGCCCGTCGCTCCTACCGACTGGATGGTTTAGTGAGGCCCTGGGATCGACGACGATCAAACTTGAATATCTCGAGGAAGCAAAAGTCGTAACAAGGTTTTCATTGGTGAACCTGCGGAAGAATCATTCACCTCAGCTAATAAAGTAGTCAAATCTGCATCTTCCCAAACCCACAACCCTCATTTTAATAATTAAAAAAAGGATATTTTTTTATTTTTTCATAGTGTAACTGCTTCATGACAGTGCTAACTTTCATTTTAACACAACTAATCATTATTTCCTCTCGAATAGAGAAATCGGCTTGTTTTTGCTTTTGGTTTTTTTTGTTCATTCTTATTGTAACTCTTCCACATTGCTGCTGTGAAATAACTTCAATTAACTGTTTTCTTTCACTTTGGTGTTCATTTCTGAATGTGCAGAGTGAGTAGTCGGATATACTTTCAACTTCCAGGTCGTGGATACTAATACTTCATTCTAACCTCTCACATTTACTTTTTACGTGGTTAATTATTTCTCTTTATTTGAATTTCTCGTGCCAGATACAAGCGTTTTGAGGGTGAGACTTCACTGCATTGCTAACATTTGCTATGGCTGCCTGAATTTATGAAAGCAGACACGAACCCTGCATGCCGTTTAACCCTTAAACTACTGCTTTGGTGCTGCACCTCCATCCACTGAATATTCATATCAAATGTCAACGAGATGGTGGGAAAAAAAAAGTGGATTTTAAAGGATTCCTCCAGCAGATTGCTTTGCAGTTATTTAAGGGTTAATGAGGAATATGAACAAGTTATTGCTTGTGTTACTATATATGCATGCTCTTTCTCAACAGAAAAATCCTTTGGGAAAAAAACAAAACAACTTGCACTGTTTGGAACTCTTAATGCTTCTCCTTTATTGGAAATGGTAAAGAAATGCATTTCAGGAAAAGAAAAATGCATCTTTTGGGTTTAATTTTGGATAAATTACACTTGTAAAAAGAAAGATTTCACAACTTCTGACACTTCCGTGACTGTACCCTCCCCATTATCATGGAAATTCTTTTTTTTTTGTCTTCAATAGTCCAATCGAGTCGTGTCAGAACTTCTACGAAGACTTCACGCTGCAGATCGACATGGCATTCAACGTCTTCTTCTTGCTGTACTTTGGCCTCCGTGTAAGCCAAACTCATGTTATCACAACTGCATGACAAGGTAAGGTTTTGTATTCGCTCTGTTTAAGTTTTAAAAGTATCTTGTTTGCACAGTTCATCGCTGCCAACGACAAGCTGTGGTTCTGGTTGGAGGTGAACTCGGTGGTGGACTTCTTCACGGTGCCCCCGGTGTTCGTGTCGGTGTATCTCAACAGGAGCTGGCTTGGTAAGGTGGCATACACACATGTACGCACACACACACACACACACACACACACACACACACACACCCACACACACCCCTCTTAATCTCTGCCCACCACTATGTCTGCAAACAAAAAAAGAGCGAAATTCTGTGTTGTGTGGCACACTGACCATTTTTACCAAATAAGTTTGATACTTTTGTCCTGAAGTGACGTTGGAATGCCGCATGACATGCATGTGGAAATAGTGCAATTAAAAAAAACAAACCCAAAAAACAAAAAACTCAGCATGAAAAGTTACTTTGCATGATTACTCATAAACTTTATGAGCTTTATTTAGAGAACTCATGCTGGTTTTCTCGACAACAGTATCAAATATTGAACATCTCTCGAGGGTGATTGAGTCCATGTTGTTTTTTCCGTGTGTGGAGGCCGGAGAGCGTCGGGTGTGAGCCGTCTTTCACCTGCCCTTCACCACAGCAGAGAAACCTGCAATACTCAAATAGTACATGAATGGATTAAAACAGGCAATAGGCTTTGTTGTGGGTCAAAATAGAAGTCAATCTACTAAATGTGTGAAGCTCATCACTCGAAGAGGCCTGTGAGGAATTAGAGGATTAATAAGGTTGTTTTAGTTTCCTATCAGAGCTTTTTTTTTTTTTTTTTTTTTCCCATTCAGCTTTGGAGCAAACCGATCACGTATCCTATCTGACTGTCTGTTAACATGAACACCTTCTCCTATAGATCCTTTGAGACAATCTGATGGGGACTGATGGGTCTGATTGGTACAGTTGCATAATGTGTATGTGTCGTTTTTTGTATGTTTCTCAGCTGATGTGTGACTGAAGCTGGAGTAGTGCTGGTTGCTGCTGCCATCTAGTGGCCAAATGGGTCCATTGTTAGCATTTTATATTTGTTGGTATGTAGATTGTGCCTTAGTGAGTTGATTGGTCTGATTGTTTTGGTTTTATTGTGGTCATTTATTCATGAAATTATCAAGATACATGTATTTGATCATTAATATGTGTTTGTTTGTTTTTTTAATCTATAATAACGTGGTGTGCTTCTTCAGAACTCAGTGTATCATTGTATTGGAATTGTTCTTAAGTTCCCCATGGTGCATAATGAAGTTTAAAAACATCTCCTGTTGTGTCCAGTTATACCTTCTAATGGTGAAAAATAACGAGACAACAGCAGATTATTATTTGTAAGATATCGGCACATGTTTGGTATTTTCATTAAAAAAGTTATTAATTACAACCTATTATAGGAATCCAGCAGCTTTATGATACTATTTTCTTGTCATTCATCCTGATACAAACAACAGAAGGCTTCTGAGGATGTACTTGCATTGGTTTTTTTTAAACAATTGTAACATGGAAGTGGTTGATTACTTGCTGAATTGTGATAGCTGTGATTGTTTTGGCTGCATTTCTCATGGACTAAGTTGTGAGCTTCCTGCTGATTCTCTGAAGCCACATTTTCACTCCAAAGAAAAGAGTATGGATTCTCAAACTGCACACTGAAGATGAAAACACAACACAACCCCCCCCCCCAATGAGAGCTTAATCTGTCTCAGTGCGGTTTGGTGAGTGATTGGTGGCGACGGATTAGGGGCTGATTGTGTGTTTTGTGAAACGGAGGTCAAACAGGTGATGAGGTCATAGCCAGCTCAGCTCGCAGCTGTCAAACTCTCCGCTCCGATCAGAAAGCCCAACGTTCCCGCTGCCCGGAAATTTCGACACGCGGACACAGTCAAGCTGGGCACTAATATTCCCTCTCACGCTTGACAGGCTCATTCATGCACCGCCGACCCGCAGGAGTGAGCACGACACACACGACACACGCTTCTGGACGTGGCTTTGAATACGCCTCCAGACGTTTGACGCAGAACCAACCTGCAGGGACTAATAGCAGTGTTTGTCCTCGGTTTCTGTATCGGCAAGCTGAAAGTTTGACCTCCTGCAAGCGTTAATATAAACAACACATTTGTCTCTGACAGTGAGAATAAATCAACTGCAGTATCACTCCTCCAAATAAGATATTGGTATTTTGATGGAAGCCGCATGTTGCGACTTTCCCCTACCGAGATGATGTTCGGGAAGAAATAATAAGGCAATTAGTATTAAATTCACTTTATAGAAGGGTCTTAAAATGGAAAATCATTGACAGGATGATGGTTAGCACCCCCAGAGCTTACCAGTTTGATTGTTCTTTGATTTCACTTGCAAAACTATGTAGTTTTAACATTTAGCTCTATAATGTTTATAAAGAAAGTGAGACACAGTTCTCAGTGTCGTTGGAAATCTTTGTTGAGTTTCTAAAAACTAGTTTTAACCCACACGTCAGTAAATACAGCAAATTGTCCCTTTATGATGCTATTTGTAAGTGAGTGGGATATTTACAGCATCTGGAAGCAAAGCGAACATTTTGTCCTGCAGTGCAACAGGGATTAAAAGCAGTGACCGGGGTCACGGGCGGTCAGAGCTTCATTGATGCACTTTGCATCATGGAGGCTCCACTTTGTAACTCATGGGACGTAAAGGATCTGCTGCCAACATCTCGGTGCCTGATACTGATCACAGACCAGCTTCAGATCTCTCAAGCTAAAGTGGGACGGACGCAGAATTTGGTCAGTTTGGGCAGAAAGAATAGAGGAAGACCTCCGAGAAGATTCATGTAGTGAAGGAGTAGTATAGAAATGGTCAGTGGCATTGAGAGGTTAGATGGTTCTTTCTTTCTTTCTTTCTTTCTTTCTTTCTTTCTTTCTTTCTTTCTTTCTTTCTTTCTTTCTTTCTTTCTTTCGAGTGATGGGAATGGAATAGACTAGCTGGAACCAGCAGATGGCGGTAGTGCAACTTTACGGATGCCAAAATGAACAAGAAGAAGAAGAAGAAGAAGCCGCTGATACATGTTTACAAACTAAGCATCTTTGTTTAGAATTCAGTTTTGTTTTGTTTTTTAAATACATATTAGTTTTTGTTATCATTCAAAAACATACATTTTTAACAGGCTATTTGAAGTTTTTTTAAGTTTTTTTTTTTGGTTGCTAATCATACTATTAAATGTCGATCTCAGTTAATATTCAACGATTATTTTGATTTAGAAGTCTTAAATATTTCTCAGTAAGTTCAGTATTTGTATTTGTCACTCACAAATGTCTCATTTCTGAATCAGTGAGTGTGATGGAGCTTTAACATTATTTTCAATCAGTGGGTTTATTTTTCCAGTGACATTTTTTTCCCGCTGTGCATTTATTTCGAACATCGGCTACAATAAGAGTTATTACATCAGCTGTGTTTCATTTAGGGATTATTGTGAAATCGCTAAATCCATAGAAAAACGCAATGATTGCCAAAAGCGTCTCATTCTCACACACATGGCTCCGCCGGCTGTTCACATGACTTGCTTCCTGTTGTGGACGTGAGACAGAGACACACGCTGTTCTTGTCCAAGATTAGAGAATGAAAATCGCTGGGTTGAGCAGCAGCCGCGGTGTTACGCAGATGAGATGTAGGTTACGTTGTGAAGGCAGCTGATGGACAGACTCTGGGGTCTGGCCTCTTCCTTTCCCTGGATGAATCCTAAAGGAGCTTAAACTCTAATATCCTGATGGGGAAAGGGTTTGCTTTAAGCTCGCTGGATGGACCCGATGGCCGCGAGGATACTATAAAGGTCCGACGCAACTCACGGCAAAAGGCTTCTTTTAAAAGGAGACATGCTTGAAGCCAGCCTGTTGGGTGCAAGTATCATGGAAGCAGCTGTGTTTGTGTTGTTTTTTCCTGTTTTTGGGGGCAAATTTTGCTTCTATGTGATGCAGACCGACACACCGCTGTAAAGATTTATTTTTTGATTTTGATTTTTTAGAGGGGGGGACTTGAAACTTTCTAGACATGATTCCCACTAAGATGTTAGTGTACAGGGGCGCCGACGGCGGCGCACACTCTCAGGTTGTTTCCAATACAAGGAGACGCAAGAAATCCACCGGGGAGCTCTTCCAGAAGGGCTACAGGGTCAGGATGGGCCACGGCCAGGTCGCCGACAAGGAGGACCAGGACAGCCTCTGCTACAGCTTCGGTGCATGCTTCCATGTAATCTCCTACTGGGGTAAGAACGACTGGACGTGGGAAAAGGAGGGGAATCTCCTCTAAAGCCACACGCTGGCATGTCCAGCACTCTTTTGGTCTCGGTTTCAGCTGGAGCGGGTTCAGGATTTGATGTGCATTATGCTCAATGCATTTCAAGGGTAGGCAAACCCTACCCTTGAAATGGGGAAAAAAAAACTGGGCGTTGTCGAGGCAAACCATGATTTCACTTTATGAACGATTTTTTTTTTTGTTGTTTGTTTGATTTGTGTCATTTGGCATCTGTTCAAATCCACTCCAGCGGGGAAATTTGTCCCCATTAAGTGCACGTGGAGATGGATTTTACTTAATTGCTCACTTGGCTGAAGTGGCTTTTACTTGTTTGCATGTTTTGTTTTGTTTTTTTGGTTGTTTTTTTTTTTAACTATGAATCAGTTGGCTTTTAGGTTCTGGGAGATTCTTTTTAGTTTAGTTGTTTCAAACAGGAATTCATGTTTTGTTTGATTAGATGGGATTCCTGAGGCGCTTTCGGCTTAAATGAAATACATAAAAAGATGATTGAAATCTCACATGCATGATACAGCTCAGCAGTCCCGGGTTGTCGCTGTTGATTTGTTGGTGTTGAGTCGACCTTCAACAGGTCCCCCCCCCCCTTTCATACATACCCAGTCACGTGTGTTTTCTCATTCAGTTTGGAGTGACACTGTCCACCTGTCTTCACTTTAATCCAGGTTTTCATTTCATACATGCTCAGTTTCATCCAGGAATGAGGAGTGTATCAGGTAGAGAAGACGAGATATCTGGGATGCTGAGCTTATGTGCAAGTTTTTCCACATTTCTTTTTGTTGTTGGTTAATATACAGTGCTTTTGGGGTTGGAATCTACAATTTTTGTGAAAATGAATCCACTGAAACTGATAAACATGGACGAAAGTATGAAAGGTATTGTTGAAGAAACTGCGATCAGATGTCTGTGATGTGTCGGCTGGAACCTGTTGTAATTTCTTTTAATGGTTTTCTTTCCACAGGTTTGAGGTTTTTAAGGGCCTTAAGGTTGATACAGTTCTCAGAAATTTTGCAATTTTTGAATATACTCAAGACAAGGTAAGTGTGCAAACGTCTCGTCTTCAGCTTGTTTCTCTGTGCCTTATAATGTTTTGTATGTTCATTTTGCACGATTTTATATATATATATATATATATATATATATATATATATATATATATAAATATATATATATATATATTTAGCAACAAGCATGGATGTTGCTTTGATTTAATTTTTCAATTTCCGAACGACGCTTTAACATTTTGTCCTCCGTATCGCAGTGGGTCTCACGCTGTGCTCTGCATGCTGGCCTCATTATCTTGCGCTGTATCGTGCAGTCTTGAATGAAACTGCTTAGCATGGAAGCATTTTGCACAGATGTCAGGAAGAGCTTATAGAGCAACAAAAATGTTTAAGCGTAATCTCCGCTCAGATGACGGCAAAGCCGGAACAGAACATAGAAGAAGTGGACAGAGGTCACGGAAGAACCGCACAGTTATAAGATATATACTGTATTAACCTCGTACCTATAAATCCTAAAAGCACGGTGAAGCTGTCTTTTGCTCTCAATATGGGTTTATTTAAATTTACAGCCCTTTACAGCCTAACTGGTACATTTAGTGGATTTTGAATGGAAAGTTGTTGGAAATGTATTAAAGATGAATTTAAATGACGTAAATAGAGCAAAATTTCACTTTAACATAGCATCAGTACAAACAAAGTGTGGACTACAATCTCATACACATTCAATAATAAACAGTAAAATATTATAATAATGCATTTTATTTGTAGCACACACACATTTAACATTTTGTCACAATAAAATAATGATCTTTATCTTTAGTGCATGTTCATGCTTGGACCGACTCGTTTGGCTGCTTCCAGTTAAAGCTACTTGTGTGATGCCACGTCAATAATAACCGAGAGCTAATATGTGACCTTTTCTTGAACTAGCAACTCCATTAAGCTGGTGAACCTGTGTTCAATCTTCATAAGCACATGGCTAACCGCAGCAGGCTTCATTCATTTGGTAAGTCGGCGGCAGCTATTCAGCCTGAGGCCAAGGTGTGGTGGTTCTTCAAAATCTTCTATGTTTCTTGTCTTGTATTTAAAAAAAAAAAACCAAAAAAAAAAAAAAAACACTTGTCAGTACCTTGCTTCACATCTCCACTTCTGTTCCAGGTGGAAAACTCAGGGGATCCTTGGGAAAATTTCCAAAATTCCCAGGCGCTTTCCTACTGGGAATGTGTCTACTTGCTCATGGTTACAATGTCCACTGTTGGCTATGGAGATGTTTATGCAAAAACCACCCTGGGCCGCCTGTTTATGGTCTTCTTCATCCTCGGTGGTTTGGTAAAAAAACCCTCTCATTTCTTACTCCTGCTTTAAAAATCCTCCATCACACGTCACTTTCCAGCCTGGTGTTGGATTCCCCTCAGTTGTTGTTTATGCTGAGGCGTCACATGATATTTGACTTGTCTGCTTTATCACAGCTTTTATTCAAGTATAATAATACAATATTAAGTCCTGTTTTAGTGCATTTTACTTGCCTTTGGAACTGTAGAGTATTTTTTTTTTGCATCTGTGATTAAATGTATAGTATAAGTCCATGGGTTTCAGGTGACCCCCACCCCCATCCCCTCCTTCCAACAAACACAGTGAGGCGAGGATGATTTATATAACCCGGCATCATGGATGTAGCTGTCTCACACTCTATAATCTATTACACTAATATCCACAAGCACAAAAAGGAGTAAATAGTGTAAAAAAATGTATTGTAAGTGAAATTAAAATCAGCCAAAATAGATTTAATTCAGCTGCAAAGTCTGTTAAAAATAAAATGTATTCATGATTAATGTATTTAATATGTATATAATACATTAGATTGAGTTGATCGTATAGAATGCAAGGCTAGATTTGTAAAAACAGACATAGATGAAATAGCTGATGGTCCAAATAAATAAATGAACAGTGAACCAACAGTTTTAGAATTATGTCATGCTTACTTGTGTGCAGAAATCAGTGCATGCTATGTCATTTTTTTAATTCAAACACTTATTTCAGACTAATTGTGCAAGATTGTCATTTAGCAATTAACTGGAATCGTTGCACTGTCCGACATAGAGGGAGAACTTCTAATCTGTCATTGACGAGTCGCTGAGAAGCTGGAAAAATAAGTGGAAAGGCTCTCAAAGTGGGAAACCGGGAAGTAGGAACTTTGACAGACTTTAATGAAGCTAATTTTAAATCGCAGCAATATAAAATAGGTTTTCCTAATAATGCATTTGATTAAAGTAGGATGTTTTTGAGTCTAGCATTGTGTTTTCCAAACTTTTTTTGTCCTTTAGAGCCTTAAAACAAACCAGTGTGTAGTTTTCCAGGTCTGTTACTATAGTTTTCTATGCAATATGCAAACTAATTTAAGAGTTTGTAATCTGTATGCAGTTTACTTGCTTCATAAATAGCACTATGTGTTACATTTAATGGGCTGTTTGTATGTTATCTGATAAGGATTAGTGCAGTGAGAGCAAACTTGTTCAGATATAGATCAAATATTGTAAAACAGTATGAAAAAAAGTTGAGTTCAGTGAGTGTCTGCCATCCATTGAGCTGTGATATTCAAATCAACCCGACGTGTGTGTTTGTTGGACAAAACATGGCACATAAGGCTTCTTCTTGATTTTGATGATTCTGATTTTTCTGCTGCAGATCGACATGCCACTCATCAGCTGTCATTTTTCTCCTTTATTCCTCCAGTATCTGTAAATATTATAGCCTTTCTATTTCCTCCCCCCCCCCCCATTTCCATTCTTTATTCTCTCAACACTTGCAATGTAACCGTGGTCAAACGTCAGGTTACATTCTCTCAGTTTGAGCAGGACGTCTCTGATTTCCTCTCTTGGGCTTCCCGTTACAACCTAAAACTAAAAACCACGTCTGCACGCGCAGTCGCTTCCTTCTCTCAGACTTAACGGATTCCTTTAAAGCTAAAAATAGAGGACCTGCTCTTCCTTGCTTGTCTTTTTTTTAGTCTCTTCTTCTGTCTCCTATCTTCTCCTTAGGCCATGTTTGCAAGCTACGTCCCTGAAATCATAGAGTTAATAGGAAACCGCAAGAAATATGGTGGTTCCTATAGTGCGGTTAATGGGAGAAAGTAAGTATTCACGGAGGCTCTACTGCCTCCGCCGCAGTAGAACCTTCTCTGCATGCACTTTTCTTTTTCTTTTCCATGCATGTAGGCCATGTTTGCTCGCTACGTGCCAGAAATTGCTGCTCTCATCCTTAATCGGAAGAAATATGGAGGGAGTTATAACTCGACCAGAGGCAGAAAGTAAGTCAAACAAATAAAGAATAAATAAATAAATAGAAAAAAAGAACACAGCATACTTGTACCGGTGTGGTTTTGTGTGACTCAAGTGGGCCTCTTGTAAAGAGGTGACATACGAAACGGGTGATTTTGAGATGTAATGATCTCAATTAACACTGAAGTCACACTGTGACTGAAGAACTTGGCCATGATTAATGTGTTTGTTGTACAGTATTGCTACTGCTTTTTATATGTGTACAAGCCGTCATTGCTGCTTGTCTGCTTTTTTTGTACTCTGCAACGACATCTCCATCTCAACATGCGTTTTTATTTGGTCTGTTACTGAGTCCTAAATGTCTTGTTTGGATAAGAAATCTGCAAACTGTATCTCATAGTTTTTAATGAATATATACTTTAGGGGGATTTTCTTTTACCCAAATCTTTGAAAAATAAGACTCTGGGGGCTGAAAAATAGACAGAAAATCGCTTGTTAAGATGGATATTTTTCATTGCAGTTTTATAGATGTTATCTTGTGTTCAAATGTAGTACATGCAGGATTTTCTCATGTATTATACTGTTTTTTTTCCTCTTGAAAGGGATTAAAAAAAAACATGTTTAGTGAGGAAATATTACTGAACTGAAATGTTTTTTAGTCTAAAGTAGGCTGTGTCATGTTTACTGTACTCAATGTATCCACAAGTAACTTGATGATACTTGATGGTGGTGCGAGAAGTAGCTGAACTAGTAAAATGTCAACGCAGAAAGAAGAACATCTTTATCAAAAAACATAATTTGATAGATTGAAAGGCCTTTATTCTACTATTCCAAATGTGCAGAAAAATATCCTTCAATTTTCACCATTATGTCTATTAAATCATTGGAAATCAAGGTACTGTGTTTTAAATACAGTAAATACATACAGAAAGTAAATTGTTAGAATATAAGTTTTGTATGAATTGTGTACACATTGAGTAACTGGAGTCATTTTTATTTGGCTTTTGAAAACACTTAATATTCAATTTAAATTAATATTTTTATGGCTCAATTATTTATCTTAATCTGCTGTCATCAACAATCATTATTATTATTATTATTATTATTATTATTATTATTGTTATCTGTACAAATAGAGTTCGAATACAAACTTGGTAAATTCTTTTTTTTGTTTTTTTAAATAACAGCCTTTTAAATAAATAATAGCAATCTCTTCCCACCACAATGACACAAGCCACAGTTTGTCTTATGAGACAAATCCTGGATGTTTTGTCGTGTATTATTTGTATTTGGTCTGCTGAATGTCAGTACATGTATGTGACAAAGTTGTGTCTGTGAGTGTATTTCATTTTCTTTTCTTCACCCATCTTCTCCCTTCCAAAACCTCCAATCTGAAGCTGACAAAAAGAAAATTGAAAAAAGAAAAAAGAAAAAAAACTTGTTTTAGGTCTAATAAATACAATCATGTTACTTTTATTATTAAATTACCTGAAGTTCTGTGTGTTTAATGCACAATTGGGAGCACAACCTAAGCTTAATTGAAGATATCTTGATAAATTGTAAATATTTATTCTCAATTATTTAATACATACTGCTAATAAAACGTCTCTATATTTTCAGCTCAGAATGAAATGCCACACTCATTCATTTAGTCCTGTGTGCCATCGCCTGCATCACAATGCTTTTTTGTCCTTTTAATTTCCAGTTTTTCTGCGCTTGAAAAACTTTGCTCTGTTGTTTGTTTGGTTTATTTTTTAGTTTCCATGCTTTGCTTTTCGAACACTCTTGGCCTTAATCTTCAGTCTGACCTACACCTTCAGGACGACAGAAAACCTTGAGTTTAGAGGAAAACTTTGACAGAGTGGAAAACGCTGGGATGAGCTTTCTTGCTGAGAGTTAGGATTGGACTGTCATGCCGCTGTGTGAAATATAAATCCAGTAGGGCAGCTCATCCCACATTTTATTGTTTCAGTGCAACGCTAATAATGCCAGCGAGGAAACGGCTCATTTTTATAATCCATACTACTAGTTGACTAACATGTCAGAATTAATTCCCAATATTATATAACGGAAACTACAGCTATCAAACTCCATTCAACTGTATTTTAGCTTTGTCCACGTCTCATATTAAAATCAGACAGAACTAAGCTCATCATGCATGGCATTGATTTTGTTGTTCTAAATCTCGGCATTAAAAACAGATAAGCACATTTCCCAGGATGTCAAAATATTCCTTTGTTATGTACCTAGACCTCCATACAGCTGTTAACTACCCATGAATACAGGGGCATTCTGCCAGTGCCTTAAATAAACTATGACTTGTAGTAGCAGTACTTTCACTTCTTCTGGTACTCGTACTTTTTTTTGTTGTGAAGAAAAAATCTGGTTTAAGAAACTTTTCTAAACCACATTTTTGCCCATCCTTTTGTTTGGTATTGTAAAAAATATCATAACAATTTTACCATTTCAGTTGATTTGTCACTTCTAATTTTGAATTCTGCTTCATGACTTGTAGCGTTAACAGTTTATGAACTGATGCAATGTATTAGAGCTTTTCTGCGTTTTGTGATGAACAAATATGCAGTCGACACAGTGGTAATAGTGGTAATAGTCACACTGTAGGAACATTTCATCAGCAGGCTGCAATTGTCATCATTGAACATTAAAGTCAGTAAAAATATCAGCATGTTTATCGCTATTGTGGTTGTTAGTGTGTCACTCTTCTTCTTTTTTTCCCAAACTGTCCTTTGTTTACTTCTCATTGTTTTTCTCTTACGAACGACTGTGGATGGAAAGTCTCTGTGTTGCAGGACAGTGAGACTTCCCGCGGTGGCTCTTCACACACAGCAGCACTTCAAATAAAAAATGTTCATCCAAGTAAACTCCTGAAATTACTTAAAAAAAAAAAAAATCTGATAAAGGCAATACATAAATGAATATATACCGAGTCATTTTGTAAAAGTTTGTGATCTGTAGGAAATAAACAGTTTGTTTCCATAATCGGCATCTAAATAGATCGATCCTTTATAATTGGATACTTAAATTCACACTGACCTTCTCCTTCACCGACTTCAGAGTCCATCTCACTCCTCCTCCTCCTCCTCCTCCTCCTCCTGCTCATGATGTCACGTTTCCCTCCTGATTCCAGCAAAAAGACGAAGATAAAACACCAGTGTGTGTGTGTGTGTGTGTATGTGTGTGTGTGTTGTATGTGTGTGTCGCGGCTGACTCCTGGCCTCTTGGCTTCATTATGGCTCTGCACCTCGTTTTCCAGGCACATCGTGGTCTGTGGTCACATCACACTCGAGAGTGTGTCCAACTTTCTAAAAGACTTCCTACACAAGGACAGGGATGATGTCAATGTAGAAATTGTTTTTCTTCATAAGTAAGTGCTTTGCGATTCTGAAGATTTCTCTAAAAAAAAAAAGTTTTGTTTTTTTGGAGAAACATGTGTAAGATCTTTTTGTTTTTATTTCCATGTGACTGTCAGTATTTCCCCTAATCTTGAGCTGGAAGCCTTGTTCAAACGCCACTTCACCCAGGTCGAGTTTTACCAAGGGTCCGTCCTGAACCCCCACGACCTGGCCAGAGTCAAGGTAAACACCCTTCAGAAGTGAACCGCGGCTGTTTTAAACTCGGGGTTAATAGTGAAGAACTAACCAGGGTTTGTTATCATCGTGTTTCTTCTCAGATTGAATCAGCTGACGCCTGCTTGATCTTAGCCAACAAATACTGCGCGGATCCCGATGCTGAGGATGCTTCGAATATCATGAGGTACTGTAGGATCTCTGTCCTTCACGTCTTTCACGCATTATACACACAGTATAATGTGACTGCTGTGTTCGTGACTGCATGTATGAAGGGTGGTTTATCAATAAAGATGGTTTTTTAATTTTCCCCCAGCATGATCCCAGGGGTTATCGGCTTTTTAATATACAAAGGGATAAGTCAGTGTGTTCAGAGTGTTGCAGTTGGTGGCCAAATATGAAGATTTCATTGAAATCCTTCACCTGTATTGAGTTTCTCTACTAAATCATATAGTTTTCTCTTTGCGGACACCCCTGATTTTTATTTCTTGTTTTTGTAAATATTAAGAATATGAAAGTTATTGTGAGAATAAAACTTTTTTTTTTAACAATCTAAATGTCCTGAAAACTTAAAGGGTGAGTGAATAGATGAAAACAAGTTGCATATGTAAAACCTTGTTTTGTCCTTGTCTTTCCCGCCTCAGGGTGATATCCATCAAGAACTACCATCCAAAGATCAGAATCATCACCCAGATGTTGCAGTACCACAACAAGGTTTGTATTCTTCAAATACGATCGTCTTGAGAGTCGGACTCTAATGTTTGTTTCTTCTGTATCGACGCATTTTGTCTTAATTATTGAGTTGTCATAAACTAACGTAAACCGTTACATCCTGTGTTTCTCCCCCTCAGGCCCACCTTCTGAACATCCCCAGCTGGAACTGGAAGGAGGGAGACGACGCCATTTGCCTGGCGGAGCTGAAACTGGGCTTCATCGCTCAGAGCTGCCTGGCTCAGGGCCTCTCCACCATGTTGGCCAACCTCTTCTCCATGAGGTCCTTCATCAAGGTAGCCACCAAGAGTCCCCCACCTGTGCTCCCTGGATTAGGTTTTGAAGTAAAGTTGGCCTTTATACAACAGTCTTGAATGGAGAGTAATGGTAACTCCCAGATGTGGCCTGCATGCAGCATCTGGTGAGTGAGAGGGAAGTTGAAAAGAGTCAGTTGAGCTGGTATTACTTCTTCTTTTGTGTGTGTATTGTGGAGATATGAGCTCGTCTCCTCGTTGCAGATTGAGGAAGACACATGGCAGAAGTATTACCTGGAAGGCGTGGCCAATGAGATGTACACGGAGTATCTGTCCAGTGCCTTCGTGGGTTTGTCCTTTCCAGTCATTTGCGAGTAAGAATCTTGAATTTTATCCCCCAAAAATTAAGTTTTTTAAATTTATACATTTCTAAGTGTATGGATACAGAGTACTTTGGTTTTTGCTGTTAAACAGCTTTGACATGCACACATAGGCACATTTAACGGAACTCGATGGCAATAATAATAAAATAATAATGTTATTTATGTTTATATGTTATAATAAAGCAGCAGTAATTAGACAAGAAAAAGGTAATTGTCAAATATCATACAACAATATATAATCTATATTTTGTACATATATGTATGACATGTAGACGTGTGCATGCACAGACACAAACACACACACAACTACAAACAATAGCAGGTAATTTAACAACGGAATACGAATAAAAGTGAAATTAATTAAAGAAAATAAGCTGTCACATTGAAGATTAGAAAGGAAGGGGGAAAAAAAAAAAGAACGTTTCCAACCTTGCAAATATAAATGAGGCCTCAAAGTCTGAAACAGTGACAACTATAAGGAGATTTCTGAAAACGACAAATATTTTGCTGGCGTGAGGTCTAATGACACTGATTCTGCATCGCAGGCTCTGCTACGTGAAGCTGAAACTGCTGCTGATCGCCATAGAGTACAAGTCTGATCAAAGGGAGAGCAGGTAAGTGGGGCCCATTAAAATTCATGAATGCAAAAACTTTAATGCGCTGTGTTTCCTGTCACTATTTAATTTCAGCGACGGAGCAACTTGGAGTCGCTTCCCTGTTTGACTGCAAACACAGAATTGTGTTAAACTGGTGCCTGAACGGGTTTATTTACAGACTTCACAGAGCTCTGATAACATCCTCACAAATGTAATGAGGTGGCAGTTGGCTTCTTTAAGCTTTGGTTTACTTGTTTTTTGTTTTTTTTATTTCTTTTTGGGACTATTGCTGCTCATTTGCCGCCTTTTGAAGTGTCTCTGCTCTCTGATTTCATCTACTTCATTTGATAAACAGAGGCGGTCTTGCCAAATGAGTTGGGAAACTAATCCTGGCAGCTTGTGCCGCCGCCAGTGATTACGAGCGGCGCAGATTCTGTGATATAACTTTGTGCCGTGACATCTTTGCTCTGCGGATCCTCGCAGCACCCTGATAAACCCTGGAAACCACGTGAAAATGGAGGAAGGGACCTTGGGCTTCTTCATCGCCAGCGATGCCAAAGAAGTAAAGAGGTAATCATTGAGATCTGAGGATAAATCAAACTGTCAGTGAGTTATAAAATGTAGGAAAAACATTGCTGTTGTGACTTAATAAACATGGGACTTACTGCAGCTTCTGATGATAAATCAAAGCTTCACTTGATTTTTAAAGAAACGCTGCAGTTTCTGGACTTTTGTTCCATCTCATGTAACGGATTGACCAATACCTGGAATACATTTCTCTCGATTATGTCATCTGAATCTAGCTTAAACTGCTCATATATAAGATGTGCAGACGAATTGTTTTCCACTCTTGTCTTTTGTCCACAGGGCTCTGTTTTACTGTAAGGCCTGCCACGACGACATCACCGACCCCAAGAGGATAAAGAAGTGCGGGTGCAAAAAATGTGAGTGATCACCTAAGAGCACATTGCCTGTTTTAGTTCGACCTCGTTGTTATTCCGGCACAGACTTAATGAAACTGTTATGGTGGAGGTGTGACGGTGTATTTACATGACCTACATAGCCATGTGTCCAAACCACTTAGCTGCTGCATTAATTATTCACTTCATGAAACCTTGTACCTCGGCACGATGAAAGGTCATCAGATTCCTTTCTGCAGCCAAAACAAAGCAGGCAAGTTTTCCACCGAGACCTGCGTGACTGCTTCTGTTTATTTTGCAGTTACACACTGATTTAAAACTTTGTCCTAATGCACATGCATTTTAGTTTTTGACATACAAGCTAATTATATTCTTTATTTCCTGTCCATTATTGTTGTGAGATGGTCAGGAAGGCAGCTCGCACAAAAGAAGGAAAGGCCCATTACACAGAATCACACAAACTTTGCATATTGATATTCTTGCTGGGCTGTTGGTGCAACTATTATACTGTTAGTCCCACAAATGCATGTTTATTAATATTTCAATGAGGAAAATAATCAGGTTTTCTAATGTTTGAGTTTAATTGATTTGTTACAGGAAATAGGTAATAGGTCTTAACATGCCGTAGCCTATATAGTTTAATAAAAACAGTTTAATTAAATTTAAGTAACACCATAAATTGTTACATTATTAAAATTGCATAAAAAACATTTGATAACTGAGGCCAGTAATGTGCATGAATATGCATTTTGTTTGCAATTCTGTCCATTTTTATAGCAGTTGTTGCACAATTTGCTTATCAAAAGGATGCATAATGGATGGCAAACTTCTCCTATTTATTGAGGATACATTCTGTGCACTACCCTTTTTCAATGATGGCAATGCAATTTTAACTTCTATTTTACTGAAAGCTATTACATAATTGGCTCTGTTATATCTAAAATAACAAAAATTATTACAGTAGTGGCAGGTATTATGTTATTACATTGTTGGTTGCTGCACATGCCCTCCGTTGCACAAGCCCCTGAAATACCAGGAGTGTCCATCTCACTTTCTCAGTGGTTTGGAGAAGATGCTTCAATTTATTGTGACAGAAAGCCACAAACGCACCAAGATCAAGCGCAGCTGCCTCCAGGCCGACTGTATAATCCACAAAATGACTCTCACTGATAATAAACACACAGGAGAGGAGCTATAGAGCCTGTTAACTCCTCTCAGATCATCTGTGAGCTCAGACTAAATGTTTGTTTATTTGTTTACCTGTGTTTTCTCAATTTTCCTGTGTATGATACCTGTGATAATTGTATTGCTGACTTTGTGACCTTAACAGACTGTTAACCGATGGATTATTTGATGCTCCACTTTAAAACCCCATGTTCAACACTGTTGCTCCTCCATTTACAGCTTGTCTTGTTGTAACCTTTACAGCTGACACTTAACATTGATGTTTGATGTATTTTTTTTCCTGCTGCTTGGGAACTTGGCACACCATTCTTTTAAAAACAAAACAAAACAAAACCAAAACACATAATAGTGATATATAGTGAGTAATGAGGATTTGTTTCCACTCTGAAAATGCACCGATTGAAGCGATCTGTTTGAATGTACTGTATGTGTTGCATGTCTAACTGTTGATGCTGCCTGGATTCCTTTGTTTGTTGTTTTCATGTGCACGTCTGCTTCTTATAACCGAGAGAGGAAAAAAAAAACACCCAGCAAAATTGAAAGCAACAATATACATATGCAATAGAAAGCAGTTTGAAAATCAGTTCTTATTGCATCCACATTTCATTCATTTCATTCTTGCTTGAGTCTGTAGTTCTCAAGGCCACCAGCAGATGTCCTCGCTGTACTTTGTCAAACTTCCTTGAGAAAAGAGCGCATCTTGAAAGGAACTCGGATGAGAAATGGGGAAAATATCATCTGCTGAGAAAAGGACTTTATCATTTCACATTTTTACCAAAATGATGCAATTCACAGCGATTACAGCAAACCTCCTGCCTAATAAGCCAGATGTTAGAGATGACAAGCACAGGCAATTTGTTTTACAGTTTTATGTCTTTTAAATTTGTAGATTTTTATTGTTTCACACAAATTGGAACTGAGAAATTCCTCTAAAAACCAAATACAAGTTGAATTAGAAGCATGGAAACTACACAGGCTATGTTATGGACCGTATGTTTAAGCTTACTGGGGGGGGGGGGGGGGGGCTGAACTTGTAAGAGATGCTGTTTCACACACACACACACACACACACACACACACACACACACACACACACACACACACACACACACACACACACACACACACACACACACACACACACCCCTGTAAGTTCTTAGTCTGAGACTGACACACTTCTTGTCACACACAGTGTTCATGTAGTGCATCCAAGCAGCAGCTTTCCTCTGTGCCCTGTCTCTGTCCACTCTCCCTCCAGAACGACCCCCAGCATTAACCTGCTCTTCCTCTCCTCTCGTCTGAACCCATGACTGTAGCCAAGACGGCCGCCTACCAGAAAATGAGACTGGCATGTTGTTTTGATTGCGGCCGCTCAGAGCGGGACCGCTCTTGCATGCCGGTTAATGTGCGTTATAACACGGACTCCCATCGACGGGACATCCCACTCTCTGCTGTCTCTGTTAATGATTGCTCAGCCACTTTACGTGCCTGTAAGTTGTCGCCATGATATGTGCTCTTCGGTGTGTGTGTAACAATGCACTGTGAACTGTGCGCCGTTTCCTTAGCTTGTCTGGCTCCAGCAGCTGTGTCGTCACTGTCATGGATATCGATGTTGCTTCAGTGTTCTATGATTTTCAGTGAGTTCCCTCTGTGCTGCTACCTTTGGAGGCGACTTCTCGCTGTTGTGAAGCATGCTGGTACAGTCAGAGAGTGTGAATTTGAATTGACACTGTAGTTAAAAGCGCGTCGGCAGTCACTAACGTTAAACCAAGCAAAATCTCCATCCAGTGACCGCAACAGGATTTTAAAAGGAAGTTGAATCTGATGATATGCGGTCAGACTGCTGGAGAATTCCTCAATTAAACAAATATAATAGTGTCACTGGAGAGGGTAACTTTATCTATTCAAGAATAATCCAAATAACATCAGTTTAATCCAAATATTGGTCTGCTTCACACTGCAGGGTAATATATTTGGATGTGTAGATGCCACTGACAATTAATATTAAAAGGGCACCTGAGGGGATTTTCTTAGGCTTGGAGTACATATTGAGGTTAATGTAGTGGCTTTATTAAATTAACATCAAAGTCTTGAGGAGGCATCAAAGGTAAAATGGTCAGGAGACACCTCAGTGTAAACCTTGTTGGAGGACCTGGAGTGTATTTCTAGTTCTGAGTGGTACAATAGCAGGAGGAGAAAATAAAGCTTGAAGAGACTGGACCAGTGCTGGATCACATTGGATTTTAGTGAATTGACCTGAAATGAATTGAGCTACTTATGAATTCTTAATTCAAGTGTGATTTCCCCCTTTAAAGCCAGAGGGCATGTTAAATCATACTGATGTATTGCACAAGGCATGAGGAATGTGTCTGTGGTTGCCGAGCGTTGATACAATGTGCTGGAAAACATTGTCGACTGTCATACATTTTTAGCCAGACGTCTCCTGATCAAAGAGCATTTCTGTATGTAGCCGTACGTCCATGGGCGTTTCAACCCCTCCAATGACTTGCAGGGCTGTGTGCTGTGAGCATCGCCCCGGCTATAGCTCGAGCGGAGCTCCACTTCCTGTCGACACGGTGCGGGAGACGCACGGAGCGAGGCCTTATACGGCCTGACATGGAAATTATGTTTGCATTTTCATTTTTGGAGTGCTACCGGTTGTCATGAAACTCAGCCTGACAGTTCCTAACCACCAGGCAGGCGAGTGCCCCCGCCCCTCTGCTTTCCTCTCGTTGTGGGACAGATGCTAGCCTGTTAGTCCTGTGACTCTGCTCGCGCCCTCCGATTGCAGGCGACAGATGCCAGGACCAGCAAGGTCCCTGTTTGAACATCGCTGTCACTGTCCTGCCTTAAGCTCAATGCATGACCTTTATTGTAAGCAAGGGGTTGAAATAAGTTACTAATGAGCATGTGTGGGACTCACGGCTCTAGAATGTGACTCACAGAAAGTTCCATGCGTGTAAGCAGGTTGTCTCGGACAGGGCAGAAGAATGGGAACCAGTTTTTTGGGAAACGACAAGAAAAAAATAAACACTAGACAATGACACGTTGTCGGTTTCGCTCCATGCATACCGCTGAGTTCCATAATGAAGCACATCTAGATATGTAAACCTCCTTTAATTGCAGATGTCAAAATGAAACTTTAAATTACTTTTTTTTTTTCGAATTCGAACTGTAAAGAGGCACTTTTATACTGAAATACATTCATTGCTTGGATTGATGGTTGATCTCGCTAAAGAGGGGAAATAAACAGCTAACCAATCATTAAAATGGAAAATGTTGAAGTAATTATCCATTTCTTTAGGTCTGAGATGTTGCACTTTGCTTAGCAAAACTATTAAACTGACTCTGCCTTAAAAAAATATATTAAACTATGACTAAAAATGTAATCAATTGGGTGGGTTGCAGGTAAAAGATATAGAAACACCACAAGTAAGACCGATTTTTGACTGTTATCGTGGCCAAATAAGCATTTAAATGTGGAAAAAAAACAGGCTTTCAAAAACAGTTAAAGACCCAAAAAAATGAATCTTGAGGCAGGTCGTTTTTCCTACAAATGATTAAATCTCTGTTTAACTCCAATGTGACTGTTCATACTCGTCAGGTGACTATTGCACCTCCAAACTTCGACGCTGCTCCACTGACCACACTGCTGAAAATCATATTTCTAACTGACCTGCATTTTATTTCTCATTGCTTTTTCCATATTGTCTTCAAGGCACAACTCCAGTTTTTTCTTTTTTTTTTTTTAAGTGCCTTAAAGAGAAATCCTTTCAGCTTTCAGTTCACAGTTGTTATTTATGATTTGCTTTTCATTGCAACCTGTTTTTATTTTCCCCTTGTAACCTCTCATTCGTCTCATCATTTTTCTCAGCTAAAAATAGCTATAATGGATTTATCAAATCAAGTAAGTTGTCATTTCTCTTCTCTCTCTTCCAGCGGCTTGTTTCTAACCCATCCACTTGTGCTTCCTCAGCTTTCATCCCGTGAACTGTCTCTAACCTTCTGTGTGTCGCTGTCCAGGCCATCATCATCCATCACTGTGCTGTGTATGCAAAGCATCAGGAACTTGCTCCCCCGAGTGCGTCTCTGTGCGTTTGGTATCGGTTCCCGCTCGGCAGTAGATGGTGCTACTGCTTCGCTGTGAGGTTGTGTGAATGA